>NC_064305.1:92646247-92946247 GCF_023373825.1 Bactrocera dorsalis
TGGAATAGCCAGTTTCAAAGTTATACAAAAACTTTACTCTATCGATCAGAGCAATACGCATTTTAAAATATGCCCAAAACTTACAGAGGCCCACGTTTATCCCAGCGTGTTTGAAAAAATGTCCGTGAAACGTGCAACTCAAGTTCTGAGCAATTCGGTTGCTGCTGGCATCGAAATGGCATATAGCCAAAGTCTATTCGGCTCCGACGAATATTTATTAAAATGTGCACAGCCTACGCAGCTATTTATTAAAAAAATGAATGATCTTTTCGATGATCTAGACTGTAAGAATTTTGTTTCCAAAAATCCGCTGAAATATCCGTTATTGAAGAATGACTCCGGGAAGGTCCAACGCCTCTATGATTACATAAAATATTTTAAAACAATCAAGCTTCCAGCTTCTAGTCAGGTTAGGTGTATTGGTGGGTTTTGTTCCACAATAAGTGGAATGATTCAGTTGAGCGAAGAGCTATTTAGGGATCAAGAGGAATTGAGTTATATATTCCTTGGGAAAATTAATCAAGATGCGTTGGAGAATTTTTTTTATAGAGTCCGTGCTAGTCAGGGTATGAATACCCATCCCTCAGCCAATGAGATTCAATATATTGTAGGTAGATTAATTTCGATGAAAATTTTACGGCAAAATTTTCAAGATAAGGGGGCTGCACAACTACATAACTGTGTCCATAAGAACGTGTGTATTTTAATATTTGACAGAACAGTCTGTCGCACTCAATGTGTTCAGCACTTGACTCTTTGACAAAACGCCAGTTTCGGCCATTGGTTGATCTTGACAACGGAGATGCGAAAGATGCGTGCGACTATTTGGCTGCCATATTGACTTGTGACGCTGCTGATGCTATTTCAAACGTTTGTTGTTTTTGTAAAGCAATGTTTGTAGTTTTTGCGGGTGACATATCTACATGTGAACGCATATAAGTATGTATGTTGTGTATGCGTTATTTGTGTGCCAATGTCATAGGCACATATTTATGTATGTATGTATGTACATAAGTACATTTCAGCAGCGCGCACATGTTATTATTGATAAGTGATAATATACATGTGAATACAAGTTTTGAATAATAAAATGTACGATTAATGTACATTGATCACTATTGTAATATATTAAATTTTTTTAATATATTATGATAGTCTGTTATATACATACATACATACATACATATGTAATGAAGTATACACATAAGTATGAATATATCAATTACAAATATAATTAAAAAAATAGGCTTTATTTTCACATAAACTACGAATATTGCTTTGAAAAAGTGATTAAATTCAAATTTATTCAATTGCACATGTATTCATTAATATGAACAAAAAGAATTCATACGAATACACATGTTTGCATATATCCATATAAGAATATAAGCAAAAGAGCGAGCATACGTCTGTTAGAGCAATATATAGTTTGTATATAGTATACAAAAAGTTTTCCAATCAATATATAACAGACTATCATAATATATTAAAAAAATTTAATATATTACAATAGTGATCAATGTACATTAATCGTACATTTTATTATTCAAAACTTGTATTCACATGTATATTATCACTTATCAATAATAACATGTGCGCGCTGCTGAAATGTACTTATGTACATACATACATACATAAATATGTGCCTATGACATTGGCACACAAATAACGCATACACAACATACATACTTATATGCGTTCACATGTAGATATGTCACCCGCAAAAACTACAAACATTGCTTTACAAAAACAACAAACGTTTGAAATAGCATCAGCAGCGTCACAAGTCAATATGGCAGCCAAATAGTCGCACGCATCTTTCGCATCTCCGTTGTCAAGATCAACCAATGGCCGAAACTGGCGTTTTGTCAAAGAGTCAAGTGCTGAACACATTGAGTGCGACAGACTGTTCTGTCAAATATTAAAATACACACGTTCTTATGGACACAGTTATGTAGTTGTGCAGCCCCCTTATCTTGAAAATTTTGCCGTAAAATTTTCATCGAAATTAATCTACCTACAATATATTGAATCTCATTGGCTGAGGGATGGGTATTCATACCCTGACTAGCACGGACTCTATAAAAAAAATTCTCCAACGCATCTTGATTAATTTTCCCAAGGAATATATAACTCAATTCCTCTTGATCCCTAAATAGCTCTTCGCTCAACTGAATCATTCCACTTATTGTGGAACAAAACCCACCAATACACCTAACCTGACTAGAAGCTGGAAGCTTGATTGTTTTAAAATATTTTATGTAATCATAGAGGCGTTGGACCTTCCCGGAGTCATTCTTCAATAACGGATATTTCAGCGGATTTTTGGAAACAAAATTCTTACAGTCTAGATCATCGAAAAGATCATTCATTTTTTTAATAAATAGCTGCGTAGGCTGTGCACATTTTAATAAATATTCGTCGGAGCCGAATAGACTTTGGCTATATGCCATTTCGATGCCAGCAGCAACCGAATTGCTCAGAACTTGAGTTGCACGTTTCACGGACATTTTTTCAAACACGCTGGGATAAACGTGGGCCTCTGTAAGTTTTGGGCATATTTTAAAATGCGTATTGCTCTGATCGATAGAGTAAAGTTTTTGTATAACTTTGAAACTGGCTATTCCATTTGGTGTTGAAATATCATATTTCATAAAAGTATTACGGACGGACTTAAAAAGGTGGCAATAGTCATATAAACAATATATTTTTAAATCTCCGTGCATAAAAAAAGGGTTTTCTTCAGTAACTTCTAACAAGTTGAAAAGTGAAGAATTTGAAGGTGCTTGATCGCAGACTAAAGCCTTTACGTTGAGATCTATTGACTTTAGTGATGCGATGGTTTTGCTCAAAATTTCTTTCAATTCAGACGGAGCAAGTCCCGTCTTGGAAATGTAGTACGAAAACACATATTTCCAATTGGAACATAACCCTTTTATCATAAAAAAACAACACTTACTACCTATAATCATCTCACGTTGGCCTTCCCCATGATCCACAAACCCATCAATAACATCCCTAACTCTATTATAAGTTAGGTCGGACTTTATTGATATTTCATCAAATAACAAAACACAGTTTCGTTCTAAAACGGACATTTTTTTGGAAATTTTTTGTAAATTTCCCAAGACATTGGCATCGATACCAGGGACAACATACCTAATGGGGCGCCAACGCAAAAGAGAACTCTTGCTTGGTAAAGCGAAACCTAAATCGTCACGCATGAAACTATATGATTTGGTGGACATATAGTTAATGTTTTGTGCCAATGTCCTTTCATTGTCACTAAAAACATTGTGCTTGGTAACGATCATCCTAGCGAATGTTATAGCGTCAGAGCTTGAAGATACATCCGCAACTATTGCACGTTGTTCTAGGTCTTCATATTTTTTTTCTAAATCTTTAATTACCCCCTCTAACTCTTCGATCTTTTTATTTAATCTAAGCGCATTTCTTTGGTAATACCGTGCCGATCGAGCAAATCGTTCGCGACTGTCTAAAGCAGAGCCTACGTCGTTATTTTGGGGTCCTAATCCTAATCTACTTTCCTCTAATATGGAATATTGTTCAAACTCTTTCAATGTTATGTCGTCCTCTTCTACTCCTACAGCTACTTTAGGACGTTCATAAGTCACAGTGACGGGTGGGCACACCCAATTAGAGTCAGCACTAGATGAGCTACGACTTAGTGCTGGCTCTAATCGTAAACATGGAAAAGCCCCAGGCAAAAGTTTGTATTTAGCAACAAACTGCGTTTCAAAATGATTTCGGCAAATAAAAAGGGTATCGGAAGGCGACACAACTAAGTTGCAAGCCTTTGCCCAACTCTGCCGAACATCTTCTTTTTTTGGGAACTCGAAAATCGTTGCCCCTCTGGAAGCACAACTGCGAATGCAGCACTTTCTCCGTGGCAGTGGACCCGTCCACAAATGTGGAGGTGCTTCTTCGTATCCTAATTACATATAGAAAAAGATTTGTTAAGTTTTCGTTATAAAATGGATAAATTTTGGTTATTATATCTTTCAGCGATTTCCATTTATATTTGATGATGCATTGGTTTGTATTTTAGGTGACAATATACATATATATTATTATATTTAAAATATGAGTTTGAGTGCTTAATAACCAAAATATATAACTACTTTCGTACTATACTGTATACTTTACACTTTATTACGTAATATTATTATATAATATTACTAATACATGTATATAATATTACTTATTTGCTTAATAAATTTAAAAAAGAAAATATCCATATGCATGAATAGAGGAATTTTGGCGAATTGCCTTATCATCACATGGCAGCGCTCCATTTCGTCGTAATTTTTGGTAAACAAATGAGGTTCAAACAAGTGTAAAATGTGATTTTTAAAATAAAGATTTTTTAGGTAAAAAACCTGCTAAAACAATAAAATGTAGATTTATTTAAAAGATTATAGTGCAATTTAATTAATTTGAAGTGAAAATGTGAAAAAAGTGTGTTTAATGTGGTGAAATAGCTCCTTGAAATGGTCCAATTTTGCAAATTTTTTAACTTTAAGGCCGAATATATCCTAAACTAAGCGTTTGCGGACCCTATAATCCTATATGTTTTTTAATCAGGAGGACTTCTTCCAACGGTACCTTCAAATCGCGGCGCCAAAGAAATCAGAATTGTGCCCTTATTACTACAAAAAATATTTTGGCAGATTTTATTGTTAGTAATGTGTAAATATTTGGTTGATAATATTGACACATCCTAATACTGCCCACTACACCTAGAAACATTCAAACGTACTCTGCACAATACGCAACACACACACACACTTCACTTGACTTCGCTCTGCCCGCGCATCGCTCATAGCATACTTATTTTAAATATTTGCATACTTATGTATGTATTAATGTATGTACTGCCGTTATTGTTTACACTTTCATACATATGTATAATGCATGCACAAAGTACTCACCAAGATTAAGGGTGGGCACAGCTCCTGCCTTCAATTTTTTCGCACCCACTGCACTTCGTTCGAAGTGCTTAATGCAAACAAATGCATTGCGGGGGGGTAAATCCTGCGTTGGTGGGAGCCGTAAATTTTCCACCCACTTCTGCAACTCCTCCTGGTTCCTAGGGAATAAAAAGAATCTCCCGAGAGATTCTGATGTGCACTCCCGAACGCGACACTTTCTTAAATGTTTGTTACTCATTTTTTTGCAAAAACGTATAAAATCGAATTGGCGATCTTTCCGCGACGAAATTCATTTAGAACTAAAATTCCGTTGACGATTTCTTCTTCAACTATCATTTTTGGCGCAATTTCCCCAGTAAAGGATATATTGTTATATATTCTATATATATACTATATGTATATTAGACTTAGAAAAAAATCTAACTATTTGTATATAGTATACAAAAAGTTTTCCAATCAAAAAGCAGAATAATCTCATTATGTTTCATTTTGGCGCAATTTCCCCCGTAAAACATATGTACATACATATTAGTATATGTTAGCTTTAGAAAAAGTCATACATATGTATGTAGCATACAGGAACTTCTCCGCCTACCAGAAATCACCTGCATATAAATACGCTTGTATGTATAGTGCCCTGCATTGGTTCTCTTTTATTTATTTTTGTTATTGCTCATAGACTCAAAAAACCGCTCAATCGCTGTTAAATATGGTGAAACACGCTCATAATTTGTATGTGGTGAAATCGGACCATCGCGACCGAGTTGGCAGTGGTGAAATCGGACCATCGCGACCGAGTTAGCCAAAAATATTTTTACGTTCTCCGCGCCGTGAACCTTCTCTATGATAGACGTTCTCTGTGATTTACGTTCTGTCAATTTTTCAAGATTACTCATCTTCTACAATACCTTTTTGCAGTAAATTGATTTTCGAGTCTCGAATTATATGCATTAAACATAGAAAATGTAGATCACGTCTTCTAAATAGCAGCGAGAATGGTGAATTCCTTACTAGAATTCTATCAGCTCTGTTAGCCGTCAAATCGAACATCATACAGAATTCAATTTGCTTTAAGTTCTCTGATTGAACATTCTCTATAATACACGTTCTCTGCCTTTTTGCAGTTTATTGATTTTCAAGACTCGAATTATCTGCATCAACCAGAGAATGTAGAAAATAAAATAGTTAAATAAAAAAGAATAGCTATCCTAAAACAGTTTGGGTTGCTGTTGTATGCTTGTATACAATCATTAATGTCAAGAAATAGAAATAGGTATTATTCTTGAAGTAATATATCTAATGCAATATAAAAAATCATGTTTAATAAGGAAATAAATTTTATTTAGTTTAATACTTCTGTGATCATAATAAATGTTCTGCATTTTCGTAAGAAGTTGTAAATCTACATTTTCTCATAGGTTTCTGTGTAGGAGCACGTTTTACAGGTGTGTGTATAATTATCGTCAGGCTCATTGTACGTATCGGGGCCAAAATCATGTTCATGAGTCGATTTCGTCTTCTTTGTAAATAAACTGCTTCGAATTTCCATACGCAACTGTTTCATTTGTTTATTATATTTTTTCACTTTAGTTACTTCACGCTTTTCTTCACGAAGTTCATGTTGGCGGCTCAGTTCTTCCTCAGTACCCCAAACATCCATTGCGCGCTTTTCAACTTGCATTAAAAGATAAAGTTTCATTTCTCCCCATCGAACATTGTGCGGGTTTTTTCGGCTTATATATCGTAATGGAGGTTCACGTTTGTCAAAATCACAGTCCTTCAACAAATATTCAGCCTTAGCTTCGGTTCGGGTAATCAATGAGTGACGACCATCAGGGTCGCGACATTTGTCGCAGATAGCTTCACCAAAATTGCTAAACAAATAAGATTCTACAAAAGCATCTCCACATTCCAGACATTCCTCGTAATTTACTGGTATGTTAATTGCATCATTGGAAACTTTAACGATGTCTGTACCAGAACCTCCAGATCCATTTTCTATGGTTTCCGAAGTTACCGCTGATTTAATAACGGGTTGTTCCAACAGAAAGCCACCTCCGCTATCAATATATTTAGTGCCCTGTACTTTTATTATTGAGTCTTGGTCGGTGTTTGAACTTCCATTCCTATAACATAGTTTTATAATAGTGCATTTGTAGGTTTATTTACACTAATCTTATTCAGTGAACTTACTTTTTTCGATAAGGATATGCAACTAGTTTGGCCTGCCTGAGATGTAAAGCTTTTATGCGGTTACGTTCCATGCGTGCTTTTTCAGCATCAGTAAAAACACGTCCTTCGGTTTGCGACATTTTACCTTCAGTATCAATAAGATTTATTATAATAATGGTGAAGCAGAGAATATAAATGTTTGATGTTCTCTAGGTGAAGATGTTTATCGCTGCTTACGAATGGGAAGTGTTTTAAGTTCAGTTACGACCCACATAAGATGGATGATTAACTATCATTTATTTATCATTTATTCCCACTATTACATTAGAAGATTACAAAATCATCATTTGAATATTCTACAGAGGGTTTCAAATGTTATATACACTTAAATAAAATTTCTTGCTGTTATTTCATACACTAACTTTAGATTAATACTATTATTATTTTCCTATATTATATACTATGTTCGGACCGACATTGAAAATATTTTGAAAACACATTTGTGGGTTGTGGAATCTAAGTCGTTGGGGCCAACAATTTGTGTTTTCGATAAGTTTTCACTGGCAACTATCAATAGAGGGATTCTCTTGCTCTCGCAAGATTGCACGATGACACAAAATGCAAAAATCCTATACCGAAATATGCAAGGCCAAGAGAGCACCCGTTGCAGAATCTAGTTATATATGACGGCACGAAAATAAACATGGGTTTTGGTCTGACATATTTTATAGCCATTGCAAATAATTTTCTGCGTGTGTTTCTTGTGCCCTTGCACCAAGAGGAAAATTCTGCAATTCGTGCACCGTGCAAGGGTTTTGCAAGAGCAAGAAAATCCCCCTAATATGATAATGTCAAATGACAGCTGTATTTGTATATGAAATGTAAACAAATATCAAGTGACAATTTAGGGCCGGCAAAATATGTCTTCCAATAAAATCGATTAAGCTAGAGCAGGCACCGACTATAAAGAGTGGAATGTAAGTTTTCAGCGAAAATTGGTTTCTTTTGACAGATTTTACATGGACGAAAACACAAGTTTTGGGGCGAAATCCCGTTTTTCCCACGAAAATATGTTTTCATTGTCGGTCCGAACATAGTAATATTGCCTTCAATCAAAGCATTACTTATATATATATATAAATACATATTTCTATCCTCAGTTCACGGTGGAATTTTTATTGTGAATTGTAGCAGAAAGATGCCAATAATAAACATATCGTAAAACTATTTAATAGTTGAAGAAAAAGTGGACTACTAATATAAGCTAGAAAGGTTCGATAGTTGAGTAATTTACGTAAAAAAATATTTCGTTTTAATAGAGACCACAACTTTAAGCAATCCCTGAATGATATAAATATTGAAATATAGCTGGCATCACTGGTTATGTGAATGCATTTATTTTGTTGGTAGAAGTTCATTTGTTGCTGAACGAGCGTCGAGATTGGTTGAGGTAAATTTGTGTCGCTTCTGTGGCGTGCTTGGTGTTTGTGTGACTGATTCGTGGAAGGAGTGAAGTTAATTTGAATTAAACAAAAGAAACGGTTAAAGTGCGAATTTCCATATCGGTTGTAAAAATTGAAATGCAGTGTGAAAAGTTCGTTTAGGCTTTTCAAAACCGGTATTCGAGTAAGACTTTACAAATTTGAAATATATAATAGAATTTAGGTGAATGTGAAAATTTCGACTTCATTGGTAAAAACTTTCGGTTAAGTTGGATTCGTGAACAACTACATTTACAGAAGAGTAACCGTTCATAAATGTATACACGATGTGTATTCTATTGTTTAAGTGAAACGTTGGTTAAATGTAGGAAGCGCAGCGCACATCGCATCGTAGTGTGAGTGTCAACAGTGTTCGTATTAACCACTATTTTTACCTGGAATTACCTGTTTCAAGTAAATGTATGTAATAGAGGCATGTTGGAAGTTATAGAACAAAGCGAACATGAAAAACGAGTTTAACAAAAAACAAAAAGCATCAGTGAAGAGAGAGTCAACTTGGAAATATCTAAATTTTGAAGTTTGTGTTTTTAATTGTTGGTGTGTTTACAAATAGCAAAAATGATATTAAACATAAATAAAATACATAGGTAAATTAAATATACAAAATATATGTTGTATTTTCGTGTGCCTTATTAAACCGCTTTTCATATACAAGTATATTGAAAGCACAGTTTCCATAAAATTACAACAGGGCTATGTGCGACGACATCAGGATTTGTGAGAATATGTGTATATAAATAAAACAGTGAAGATTAAAAGAAATTGCCGTCTGAATATATCCGCGATTATGAAATGTACAAACGATACCTTATTCAAATTAATGTTCAAATAAATTAAGCAATACTAAGTACGATGAAATTTTTGTCGGAGAGAATTTAATTGGTGCTTGAGTAAACAACAACGGCGCCGTGATCGTACACAGAAAAGAAAGGTGAATGAATATTTAATACTGGGTGACTCACACGCCCTGGATTGATTACCTTAAAATTGTGTGCCTTAACGAAAAAAGATTTAACAATAACAAATGAAATAACTAATATTTTACTTAAAAGTTCGAAGAAATTGTTATTTTAAATATCTATAACATAATATAATTTTTATTTGGGAGCATAAAGTGTAATGCTACGAAATGTCTCCACAACTACACTCAGAAACACAAGTTTACCAACTACAACATCATCGGCTATATCATCAGCGAGCAAAAAAGCATTTATGTCGAAAACTGCACAAGTATCACACATTAGTTTTTGTGTTAGCTTTAATAAATCTACATACAGCCACTTTAGTTTGCGGTTATTCCAGCGCGTCCAAGTCCCTCTCAAGTCACAGAGATGACCCATTTTTCGTGTTTTACATTCCATCCAATTTGCAAAAAGATGAACAAAGTTCAAATCAGTTTTCCTCACAGATGATTGGAGGAAACTCTTTTATCAGACAAAGGCGTTCGCCCAACCCTGATTCCGTTAGCTCACTTTATTCGGCTTTACCTGCAGCGCGTACAGGAAATTCTGCCATATATTTTGGCATGTCTTCGTCCTCCGCGATGACACACGAAAGCAGTGTTAAGCATTATTCAGATAATCGTAAACCAGCTTTTAAAAATTGTGCTAACTACAAACCGTCCGTCAGGGAAGAGGAACCTGAAAATACTTTTGTTATAATGGTGCAAGCAGAAGATCCTGACTTTGATCAAGAAATCAAATACAGTCTTGTTCAGTCGGCTACAGAGCGTTCAAAGTTTCACATTGACCCCAAATCGGGGGTAATTGTAACAACACATCGATTTGATCGCGATGAACCGACGTACGAAAAAATGGTGTATGTAACAGTGCAGGCGACTGACAATGGCAATCCCACATTAGATGATGTTTGCACATTTAAAGTGATTATTGAAGATGTAAATGACAATGCTCCAGTTTTTAATAAGGCGCGTTACGACGAGTCTATTTCGGAAGATAAACAGGTGAGTTTTCTTAAATACAATACATATACCTACATACATATGTATGTATATATGTATGTATTTTCATATATGTATAATCAATTTATAAATACACTAAATTTGATGAAGAGTATAGAGTGTTGACAAAACATAGTTGCTTGCTCCTACGAAGGTATTAGGCGTTAAATATGCGGACCCCGGATTACTGCTATTTAACTTAATAATACGGTCGTGTGTAACAAGAGTGAAAATTGTGACTCACTGTTTTGCTCAATTCTAAACACTAGAAAATAAATCATACTTGTCAATATATAAAATATTGAAATATTGTCGCAGGAGTCTTATAGTTTGCGAGATATTCGCATTTTTCACAAATAAAGTATGCAATTTTTCTATGTACTTTGAATTTTACACTTATTTTATTCATATTATTCAATATTATATCCACTAACACATCACTAAATATCCTTTTCACATTATATTTATATTAAATTAATCCCAAATAGTTTTCAGTTGAAATTAAAGTTTTTTTAAAATGACTTCATAGTTCCAAAATGTAGGTTGTTTTTGATCGTTTTCTTATATCTAATGTCTGTTCTAAGTTATGTGAATGTTTTTTTGTTTTTTAATTTCTTATAAACTTTATTGTTTTGTACATAACTGTATATTGTAAATTTGTCAAAGGCAAGTTGAGAAAACGTTTTTAGCACTACTTCATGCACTGTAAAAATTGGTAATTTTAGATAATAACAATGCCCACTCCCCATTTGCATAACTGTTACATATAACGAAAACTTCCAAAAGTGTGATAACTCAAAAAATAAACAAACTTTATATTTCACAACCAAGATTGTATGAAAGGGCTTTGTAGGTTCAGTTGAAAAATTTGCAAAGTAGTGTGGCACACCATTTGGTGCGAGATTACATAAAAGAAGTTATTAGATTAAAATTTTGCAATTTAATGTCCTCTAGATATATCATCTTAGCCCAAAAATTTTCGAAATTGTATAAAAACTATATACATATCTACGGGGCCTAATATCAAATAACAGTGATATGATTTCTTAAAAAAAAACGAAGTTCAAATGTTTTTTATTTAATGTGAAGTACAATCGATAAAAATAAGTTCTGAATATAACGCTATTCAAAATGATGTCATGTGGTGTGTCATGAATAGCATGTTCAATATTGACTTCTAAAACTTGGTTCATTGCTAAAAACCAATGACTTCAAATAACCCCACAAGAAGTAGTCAAATGGTCTTTACACACAACTCCTTAGATGCCATTCAATGTTACAATTTCTTGAAATAATCGAATAACGGTGTAATCAACTTCATTTCGAAAGAAGTACGGAGAAATGATAAAACCAGACTAAAACCACAATTACCAGACTAAAATGTCAATTTAATTTGTGGATTTTCTTCGCAAAGTTTTGTTAATTTACCGCACCACTGAGATGAAAGTGACCCTCATCGGAAAATATGATTTTCTTAGTAAATCGTTATCGTGTTCAGGTTGTTCCAAGGTAAAATTAGCAAATTCACGACGTTTACGGTGACCTGATGCAAGCCCAAATCATTTCTGAAAATCTGCCATGTTGTGGTTGGAGACAGTCCCAATTCTTGATAACATCTTAGAATCGACAAATTACAGTCTAAGCAACATTTGCCTGAACATATTCTTCTTTGTTTTATTGACACTGAAACATTATACTTATAAAGAAAATATTCGCTCGAAGTCTTTAACAATTCGATGAATAGGGAGAACCGGTAGACACTTATTATGACCATAAAATGGCAAGAGCGCACGAAAAGTTGCAATAGGAGAAAGATTATTTTGGTAATAAAATTTAATAGTTTTTAAACATTGTTTTCGTAAAAATCTTTCCATGATAAAATTGTTGACATTATTGATTGCAAAGAAAAAATCCATACCATCCTTATTGGAAAATCCGGTATAATCTACGCCAAATATGTGGACTCCGTTATAACGGGTCTAAATAACCTGAATGGACCCACGTTTTTATACGGCCAAGGACTGTCAACTTGAATAGTCTTGAAATTCGGGAAGAATATTTTTGTGATGACAGCATGCCCTTGTGCCAAAAAATGGGTAAAATCCGGTGAATACTTTTCTTTGTCCACATATATCTAATATAAAAATTTCCTAACTAAATATATATATCAATATATATGAGAAATCTTATAGGAATTCAGAAGGAATCTTTATATTTTATAACGGTGTATTCCTTTTTTTTCTAAAATGGATGAAATCAGGGCATTAATTTCCATAGTTTAATATAAGGTTTTGCCAACACCTGGTTTCCCAAAATATTCGGTTACATCCGAACTTCCTTAAATGTATTGAATTGCTTTTTAATTAAAACACATAAAACTTTTAGTACTTATTTTCTTTAAAATTGGTGTCAAAAATTTATTATTTTCAATGCTCTAAATAATGCTTTTCTTTTACATCTTCCTTATAATATTTTTAAAATTATTTCTTAATAATTTTCTATTACTGATATCGTGAAATTCATGATCAGCTTTTAAAAACGTGGCCTTGTCTCTGGATTTAAGACAGCATTAGGCTGTAGGAAACATCTGTTATTAAAATATTTTACAGCCAATCTACAATCTTTTATTGCAATCATTTATTATTGTATCGTTAAATTCTGACTAATATCTGTCTATTATCATTTTCGTTTTTTTAATACTACTACACTGTAAAAGTCACTGCCTAAAATGATGGCAAAACTTTAATATATGTATGTCCCGTTAAGTGTCCAAATGTTCTTGATAAGTCATATTTTATTGAAATTCATTTAAAGTTGAACTTATTTTTTTTTAATATAGGGATTGCTTTAGTTTTTTCCAATACTGTATGTACAAAGGCACATATGTAAATAGCCATAATACATAGTAAAATTTGCTTTGAGCTTACCTAGAGATGTAGGCTGCTTTTCTACCAGGTATTTTGTATTCTTGTAAGCATTCCAGTTCCAAAGTTCAATGCACCAGCCAATACCTTGTTAGCACTCATTCTTTTAGTTCATGAAAACCTTCTGCATCTCAGTTTCATTGCGCAATGTCGCAGAAAAATACGTGCTGAGTCTTGTCATTGTAACTTTTATTCTAATTATTTTATATTAATTAGCTAAGATGTGTGTCTATTATTTAATATGGGCACATTTAAAGGAAAGTATTAAATAAATTACACAATTTTTTATGCAAAAATTAATTAAAAATTTATTTAACAGTGCCAATAATTAACCTTTTAACGTATGTATATTTGTGAGTGTTTCAGTATCGTTTGGCTATCTATGCAGTTGGCGGTCATTTCCGCACTTAAGTCTATACCAATTTATAAAAGTTAGACTCACCGATTAAAATTTGATGTATGTCAATACTAACAAATTTTTATTTATATATGTATGTATATATACATACATATGTTATAGACTGACGAGTCGAGAAAATCCATTATTTTTATGATCATAAAATTATTATAAATTTGGATATCCTTACTTGAATTTTGGCTTTCTGTTTTGTTCTCTTTGCAGCCTGATGCAATTGTAATGCGCATCTCAGCCAGTGACTTGGATGATGGCAATAACAGTATTATCGAATATGAAATCCTACCTGTTCGTGATCATTTGTACTTTAAAATCGATAAAGCAGCCGGAATTATTTATCTAAACCGTCCAATTGATAAGCGTCCTGGACAATATTATACAATTACTGTTAGTGCGTATAATCCAAGTAGTCCAATAAGTCCAGATTCCAAACAAGAATCACAAATTGAAGTTCGTATTCGTGTTGTTGAATCGTCGAAGAAGCCACCATCGTTTGTTGATCCCATTGAAGATCCTATATATTTGAAAGAGGACTATATGAACTATTCCACGCCCATCGCAACTTTGCGAGCCGTTTCTAATGTTCCCGATAAACCAGAAGTTATATTTGAATTAGTTACCGGTCGTACAGAGCAAACGAATAGTAAAAAGACTTTTGTGTTCAATCAAACTGGTACTACGGTTACGATTGGTTTAGGCAAACTGCTCGATTATGAATCGGTAACGGAATACACACTAACGATGATTGCGCGCAATACATACGATTTAGTTGCAGAGCATGTTATTAAAATTAAGGTTGTCGATGTAAATGATAACATACCGTATTTTACGGAAGTAAACAAAGGTACATTGCTTGAGAATGAACTACCCGGGACACCTGTAATGCAGGTTCGGGCTTTCGATATGGACGGTACAGAAGCAAATAATATTGTGTCTTTTGAGTTGGCTGATAACCGAGAGTATTTCAAAATTGATCCCCATACTGGTAATATAACGGCGCTGACCACATTCGATCGTGAGGAGCGTGATTTTTACAATGTGAAAGTTATCGCAAGTGATAATTCACCTTCTAGTTTGTATAACAACGGTGAACCAAATCGAGGGCAACAAGTTTTTCGCATTGAAATAGCGGACAAAAACGATCATAAGCCACATTTTCAGTTAGCCGAATATGTACATGACAGTTTACCCGAAGATGCCAACATAAATTTTATGGTGATTGAGGTAGAAGCTGTTGACGAAGATAATACAGCACAAATTGTATACACAATCGAAAGTGGAAATGTTGGAAATGCTTTCAAAATTGAAAAAAAGACAGGCCAAATAACAGTGAATCAGCGACTTGATTACGAAAATATCACCGAATATGTGCTAAAAATTCGTGCGTTTGATGGGATTTATGATGACTATGCCACTGTAAAAATAAAAATAGCAAACGTCAACGATAATCCTCCCGAATTTAAGGAGAAATATTCGAAAACCATACAAGAAGAAATGGTTTTTGACTATTGTATATTGAATATTGAAGCCTATGATCCGGATATAAAGGATCGCACAGCAGATCAACATATCAAATATTCAGTGGTTAAGGAGGAACAGAAAAAGATGATAACCATAGATAATGATGGTTGCTTAAAACTAATACAACCGTTAGACCGTGACCCTCCTGATGGTCATAAGAGTTGGCAGGTGTTAATCGCGGCAGTGGATGAAGATGGACAGGGTTTGAAATCTGTTACACATTTGATTATCAATCTGCAGGATATTAACGATAATGCGCCCTTTTTGGTGAATACAATGCCTGTAATTTGGCAAGAAAATCGTAATCCTGGGCAAGTTGTGCAATTACAGGCAAATGATTATGACGAACCACAGAATGGACCGCCATATACGTTCGGCATCGATAGTGAGGCATCCGCAGATATTAAAACCAAATTTAGCATCGATAACGATTACCTATTCGCAAATGTACAATTCGATCGGGAAGAACAAAAAGAGTATTATATACCTATAAGAATAAGCGATTCCGGAAAACCAAAACAAAGCAAAGTAAGCATTTTGCATTTGATTATAGGGGACGACAATGACAATGCTATGTCAGAGGGTTCTTCGCGTATTTTCATTTACAACTATAAAGGTGAGGCGCCTGACACCGACGTGGGCCGTGTTTTTGTTGACGACCCAGATGATTGGGATCTTGATGACAAAGAGTTTCGTTGGAAAAATGGCTTTCCCCATGATAATTTCCGCTTAAATCCAAACACAGGCATGATAACAATGCTCGAGCGAACACAAGAGGGTGAATATCTGCTTGAGTTTGTTGTTACTGAGGAATCTACCTTTATACCACGTCATTCGGTAGATGCTGATGTTACTGTTATTGTACGTGAACTGCCTGAAGAAGCTGTAGACAAAAGTGGCAGCATTCGTTTCTACAACATTACCAAGGAGAGTTTTATCAGTGTGCCACGCGACGCTCAAGCCGACGATTCTCTTTCAATAAAAGATCGCCTACAATATTCACTTGCAAAACTATTCAATACTTCCGTTACAAATGTAGATGTGTTCACGGTATTGCAAAATGCCAATAACACATTGGATGTTCGTTATTCAGCACATGGTTCACCGTATTATGCACCAGAAAAATTGAATGGCATTGTGGCGCAGAACCAACAAAAACTCGAGAACGAGTTGGGTTTGCAAATGCTAATGGTTAATATTGACGAATGTCTTATTGAAAAGTACAAATGCGAATCATCGTGCATGAACACGCTGCATAAATCGAATATTCCTTATATGATATACTCGAATACTTCATCGTTTGTTGGCGTGACCGCCTTTATTGAATGGCACTGCGTTTGTGAGGCAAGAATAAGCACTTACTGTCTCAATGGTGGAACTCCGCGCATTGGAGAGAACGACATGTGCGATTGCATAGACGGTTTTACCGGACCCCACTGTGAGTTAGTATCGGTTGGGTTCTATGGTAATGGCTATGCATTTTACGAGCCCATATCGCCATGTGAAAACACTAAAATTAGCCTAGAGGTAGCGCCGCAAACAGACCAGGGCCTAATTATGTATCTTGGGCCGCTAAATTATAATCCATTGTTGCCACTATCTGACTTCTTGTCACTAGAGTTGATAAAGGGCTATCCCACACTTACTGTAGATTATGGTTCAGGTGCCATACGTATTGAGCATCGGCACATTCAGCTACAGGTCGGCAAATCTTATCAATTGGATATTATATTACAACGAACCAGTATTGAAATGATAGTCGACAATTGCAGGCTATCAACTTGTATCAGTTTGGGAGCGCCGCAAGGTCCCAATGAGTTTTTAAATGTTAATTCGCCATTGCAACTTGGTGGCACACCAGTGGATCTCTTGCAGCTAGGTGAAAAACTGAACTGGACATATACGCCGAGCCGTCAGGGTTTCTTCGGTTGCATACGTAACTTGACGATCAATAATCATACATACAATTTGGGAGCGCCTGCAATATCACGTAGTATCGATTCGGGTTGTCAGCGCGCAGTTGCTGTGGCCGTTAGTTTCGGCATTGATCGCAACTTTATCATTGCTATTGTGGCATGCATACTTCTTCTGCTGATTATTTTATTGGCTGTGGTAGTACAGAAGAAGCAAAAGAATGGTTGGCATGAAAAGGATATTGACGATATAAGAGAAACAATAATCAATTATGAAGATGAGGGCGGTGGTGAGCGAGACACTGACTACGATCTTAACGTGTTGCGCTCGCAACCTTTCTACGAAGAGAAGCTGTACAAAGATCCACATACCTTACAATCAATGAAAGTTCCAAATAATGAAATTCCCGATATTGGCGGCTTTTTGGGTGATAAAAAAGAGAATTGTGACCGGGAAGCCGGCACGTATCCGGTGGATGATGTGCGGAACTACGCGTACGAAGGTGATGGTAACTCGGATGGCAGTCTTTCTAGTCTAGCCTCCTGCACTGATGATGGTGATCTCAATTTTGATTATTTATCGAATTTCGGGCCGCGATTCCGTAAATTGGCCGATATGTATGGCGAAGAACCATCCGACACAGATTCAAATGTGGATGATGAACAAGGTTGGCGTATATAAAGCTGGATTATAGACTTCCATTGACATTTCATACCGAATGTAAAAGACTTTAAAATTAAGACCATAGCTAATGGTATAGTAAATGTATTGTATGGAATTAAATCCATAAATGTGTACAATTTTACACAAATCATACACAAATACATATGCAAATGTAAATTGGCGCTTGTCTTAATATACATAAATTTTTAAATTATTTTTTCGTCAGTAATTTAATATGGAAAAGTGATGTACATAATTATAAGTAAAAGCATATTGTAGAAAAAAGTGTTCGCACATACATTCACAAAATAACTGAACAAATATTTATATTAAATAGTTTTTTTCTTTTTTAAGAAACACATTGACAATCTCAAAGATAGCGAGTGTAGTATCCAGGGATGAGATATCCATATAAATACACATCGTATAAAATCAAACAAATATTGTGTTATTTAAAAGGAGTAAACACAAGTAAAACATTTAGATATCAGTATAATTTTTGGTTCCATTATTTTATAGCGTACGAAGAAGTCTTCAATTACATACTAAAATAATTCAAATTTTAACGGAATGGCTGCAAACTGAAACCGAAATCATACTACATATCTTATCTAGAAATGTAGTTAAACAATAAAACAATTTAAGGGTCATAAGTTCCAAAGGGAAACCTCCCTACCCATTTGAAGTCCTTTCACATACAAGTACGTAACTATAGCTCGATACAGCGCTGATGGATATGTACATAAATATATGAGATACGAAAAAAAAATTCTGATATGAATTAGATTTTAAACACTGCATATACATACATATACCTTAATATAGGTAACGACGATTTTTTAGTGTATTTTTGAACTATGTAGTCCCATTTACATATCTAAAAATGTAAATGTAACATAATATTTTTCCAAATATTCTAGGGTAGAAGTAAACAAAATCGAAAAACCACTTGTAGTTACAATAACTAATATAAAACGATATACAAATGTAAGTCCATATACGGACATTTGTTTCTAGACAGCTAAGTGTAATTAGTGGTATGCATTTATGTGTGTTTTTAATGTTCATACATACATTCAAATACATACAACACGAACATAAATTATTTTTGTAAGGCATTGATTTTTACTGGCCAGAATTTATTAAGGAAATAAAGAGTATATGGTTAAAGTGTGATTATTGATGAGTTTGAGAATCAAAATAAAAAAAATTGAAACAATATTATAATGTATTTTATTTTATATAAAACTTTCCAGTTTTTAAAAAATAATAGTTTATAAACATTATTTATATTTGTTGAGTATTCATCATTACGACGAAGAACGACTAAATTAACATAAAATATAAACATTCTCTAGTAGTAATTTTTTAATTAATTGTTTTCAATCTCTTAGCACAATACGAATACAGATCACGGATGGATCAGATAAAAAAATATTAAATGTATTTTCATCGGGAGATAAATATTTCTGTAAAACTCATAATCACGATAAAACTCAAATATGTACGTGTCCTAACATTTATGATCATTAAGTGTTATAACTTTCTGTATTATCTAATTTATAATTATGAATTTAAAAAGGATTGGCACGCAAAACGATGAATTTAATGTGAATAATATTAAATTTGTTAAATAGATTACTCTTAAAAAAATATTACGACTTTAAATTGTTTGATTGTTTTTTAAATGAGTCGTAGATAATAACTTTGTTTTTATAAAAAAGCCTCACTTAACTTCTTTTTATTTTGAAGAAAGCGAATGGTTGCTTAGTGAAATATGTATGTATGTATACATGTACATATAAATGTTGCTCACTTTATTTCTTCTTGTTGTTGCAGCGGCAGGAAACATCTTAGAAATAGCGGATAGACACATGAATGCATGTATAAAGGTTTCTTCCGAGCGGGTCGCTTTTGCTCAAGGGCATACAAAAACAAACATATATACATATATACATATATTTACATAAACTTATGCAGCTCCGATGTTTTATGTACATACATATGAAGCATGTAAACATTTGCTTTATTCTGTTTCTATATGTATATACATACATACATACATATGATGTGATGGCACCAGCTTTTTCATATGTTCGTGTTCGATAGTTTGGACTCAACTTCACGGCGACCCATCTGTTGCTGTTTACTTCTTTGTCGAATTCCTGTTAGTGTCGCCACCGACAGCCGTGGTAATCATTCTTGCTTGCTTTAGGTTTGGTTGTTAAGTCGATTCTATGCTATGCATTTTTATACGAACGTTACATACATACATATGTATAAGTATGTAAATGCATCACAAACCACAAATGCAATATATGAAAAAATGCTTATTGTTTGTGTATGGGTGTTCTATAAATTGTAATTGTTAAATATTACAATTAGAACGACAATGATTTACAAATTTAAGCATAATGGTTATTGTCTATGCACGTAGTACGATTGGTCAGATATTTTTTCTTTAGAAAATTCATTTGCTTTTTAAATGATAAATGACCTACATAATAGTGATGTTCGTTTTTTCTATTGAAAATAGAAGTAGAAATATCCACACGTATTCTTTCTAAAATATAAGCATTTTTATAAGCATTGAAGTTGCCTTTGAATTTATAAATCGAACTTATACAAGTAATGTAAAGGTAATGTAAAGGTGGCATTTCCACTATCATACAAATGCATTTGCACATCTAAATACATACATACAAGCAAACCATCCAAGTTGCTATATTCGCTTAGTTGTATTGGTGTCCAATGTGAATGTTTGGCTTTCGCTTCTTGCTGTCGTTGGAAACATCGGTTGGAAATAGGGGCAGATACGGCTACTGGTTGCGGCAACATAAACCAGTATTTTGTTTATCTTCGTTTTATATCGTTCATACTCTCCTCAAATGTATTTAAGTATGTATGTGCATCTATATACATATATGTATATATAAGTACATATGTA
The DNA here is from genome assembly GCF_023373825.1 of Bactrocera dorsalis. Taxonomy (NCBI): domain Eukaryota; kingdom Metazoa; phylum Arthropoda; class Insecta; order Diptera; family Tephritidae; genus Bactrocera; species Bactrocera dorsalis. The sequence continues at coordinate 92,667,218 of NC_064305.1, forward strand.
TGCATGCATTTGTGTATAAATATGCAGACTTGTGCATTTCCTTCATACCTTTTGACTAAATATTCGTACATATGTATATTTTTATTCCACGGCGTTTTTTATTTAACCACATTTTCAGCACACCGTTTTGTTGGATTCCATTTGGAATATTCCCGTGTTTATTCGTTCGCTTTTACGTGTTGATCCGTTTGGTGTTGTGATAATGGCTTCTGAAACGAAGGCTGCTCAGCTCTACTTCACTTCGGCTCATTTGCTCGTTATTTTCTCTTGTGTTCTTATGCCGGTGTAGTATTTTACGCCATGGTATTAACCGATGCCATTTTATTGAATATGACACGCATGCATGCCATAAAATTCTTTGTATTACTCACGTTTCAAAACTCAACTACCTGTTGCCGACTCGGTTAAGCTGCGCATGTGCAGTCACTTTAATACTTTCGAAATGGCAAAAAAATATGAGACCTCTTTAATATAAACCACTTTTCTTATATCTTATATAGCTTTTCGAAAACAAAGTATTTAATAGAAACACATAATGCTATAACTTTTACTGAGATGTCTCTTGCACACGACAATAAAAGTAAATATGTATGTACTATGTGTCATGAATTCTACTATAGGGACTAATTTCATTAGACATGAAAGTAAATGAATATTTTTCATATTTTTGAAATTAAACCACATTATGCAATTGCTAATTCTTCTAAATTGATTGAGGTATCTAACTCACTAATCCTTAATATATCGGACCGATTTCATAAATTTTTAGCACCATAACCATTTAAATATTTCAATCTACATACCTTAACCGAACCACCAAGTCGACCAGATAGCGGTTAGCTTTATTTTAGGTACATGTGTATATGGGAAGCTATATAAAGGTTTTGAGTGAATTTTAAAGACAAGCCACATACTGAACCGATTTAAACAGTATTTGGAAGGCTAAACTAACCTAATGAGGGTCCTCATAATAATGTCACATAAGAATTAATTTTAGTTTCATTTCGTTAATTTTAAAACTAACATTAATGCCTATTGCAAATCATGCTTTGAGCCGTTTTTTGATTATCATAATTAATTTATATACATATGTATGTATGTATTATGAATATTAAAAATATTTTCCATAGGTTACTTCCTCTTATATTATTTCATGGCTGAGATAGGACACCCCGTATCTTTTGATTAGCGACATTTTCTTGGTGTGGTCCATGTGCAATGCTAACCCCCTTACGTTTTTCAGGATATACATATGTATGTAATTTCGGGAGTGAGAGACGACTGTTACACAATTGAAGTTTCACCTAATTGAATATGTTGGTATTAATTTCACACGTACATACATACATTTTATGTACATCACACGTACATAACATATACATACATAAATACCATTTTTAAACGTTGATCCGAGCAGTTGTACTCAAAATTTGTTTTATTTCTATGTAGTTTTTCATCTTTTGTTTCCAATACTTTTTTTTTCATTTCCGCCAGCAGCTGCATTCGGAAGTATGTATGTAAGCAGAACTCGCCGTCCATTTGAAACGCTAAATTTGCAGTTCAGTGTGCAACAATAAAACAGCTGCACATCGTGAATATAATAGACCCAGGTACAGGGTGGATTCAGTAATATTTACTTAAACAATTTTTTTAACTACTTTTTTATGGGTTGTACATATATGCACAATACAGAGTTATTGATTTGTACATAAAGAGAAATCATTTAAAAAAATTTAAATTTACTTAATTAGCTTTAAGTTCAGACCGAATAGCCCTCTCTTACTTGTTTCCATTGTTAAATATCTTGAAAATAAAAAATAGCATGCACTATGCTAATCATAAATTATTGAAGGATTCTATATAATATTTGCCATTTAAAATTAGAATAACAGAAAGGTTGATATGTAGGGTTGTGTGATGACACAAGTGAACACATAAATAGCACATTTTTAAGTACACTCTTTACTTTTATTATTGACAGTGATAATTATTTAGAAGATATTTTGTAAAAAAGTTGACAAGGAATACATTGCATGCCGGAAAAGACAGTGCTTATACGAGTATATTAGATGAAATGTCCACATCAAAAATCGTCTGCATTTGCAAAAGCTTTTTTCAGATTGTGCTATTTACATATGTACATATGTACATATATGTCCCAGCTGCCAAGCCGTCTATTTTTATTTATAAATGAACATTTATTGTTTTTGCGTTTAAGTGATATGAAAATTAATTAATATCCAAATAATAAATAATAATACTAATGTCTGTTTAAGTGCTATTTATGAGTCCATGGCTGCATCTTAAAGCTGTATAAGTCTTTCTTTTGACCAAGAGAGAGAAAGCTAATCGAAGGAGTAATCGCTTATGTAAGAACCTCAACTTTTGACCTATAATCGCCTTAACAGGCATATAAATGTGCATGTGATATAAGTACAGCCGTCGACCTTTAATGCATCTTCACAGGAATGGTTCAAATACCGTAAGAATAAGTTCACATTAATTTTTTTAATTTCAAAACAATGATGTACGAGTATTAATATTTTTTCTTGAAGAAATGTATTAATGTTATTTTTTCGAATAAACTTCGAAATGAAAACCTTAAAACTATTTCTGTGATATTGGCCTCGCACAATGTATGTATTTATTTATATTAAGAACTTACCCATAATTTTGAGAGTGCATATACATATGTACACATTTATGTTATATTTCAAACAATACCGTTTATCTAATGGTAAAAACGAAGTGCCAAGCAACGGACAAGTTGAAAATGCAGTTGAGAAACAATAGTTTGTACGAGTACATAACTAAATATGTATGTATGTATTAATGTACGTTTGCTTGTTATATAAGAAAGTTTTGTAAATGTGAAAAATAATAACTGAGAAAATGCTGAAACCAGAAACAAATGCAATAACTGCATAATGGATTTGTAGACTCTTAAAAATTGTAGAATTTATGAAATGCGAACTTGTTTTTTGTTCTTCAACTGTTGGGAATAATGGATGTTGGTGCCAAATAAGCTAATACGTGTATTTAAAATAGTCATATATTAATGTATGTAATGTAATGACGTATCCCGATTACGCCCATTTTCAAACGTTGGGAAGAGAGCTGGTGATAATGTTGATATGATATTTCACTAAAAATTCACTTGTAAGCTTTCTGTATCATCCTATCGACAAATTTAACGTTTCTGGCGTTATCAATCTCACCAAGTTCGATTTTAATGTCTATATTATGAGATACATAGAAACATCTGTATGTGTATATTAAACACAGCTTATTTTATATTAAAATTTTAAGCGGTTATGCCCGCCCTACTGTGACCTATAGCAAATAGCAAATGCAGACGATTTTAAGTTTACTGAGTGGTTAAGTAAGGGAAGATTATGTTTTACGGAATATAATTTTTTGTGGGCGTATCCGCTGACAATAAATTTGACTTAAGTTATCAGTGGTGCAATCATTCAAACGAACAATTTTGATATATAAATGTCAAGCGATACGGTCCGATTTCTTCATTTTCTGAAGGTCACATTTTAGCGGTAATTATAGCTTTAGTTTTAAAGCATAAGAGGAATAAAAATATTATAGGCATGTATGTGTGGCGTGTTTATATTTTCGCGACAATCCTCAATTTTGCTGAATAACAACACTTTTGCAGAATCAATTTATTTTAGCCAACCAGAAATAACGATAAAGTCCCTAACAACAAGATTGGAAATTTCATTGGAAACCTTATTGATGAAATATGACCTCAAAATAAACTCTAACCAATAGACATCAACCCTAAATGCAGTACATGTAAATATTGCTTGGGTCTTTTTACACATATATGTACATAACCTACAATGAATTGAACTGGTTTTGAACCACGTAGTATATGCAAACTGCAAATTACTGAACAACTGAATTACTAAGTATGTACTATGTTTTCTCATATGAGCAATTGGTCGGAGAAATGCCACTCTCGTTAATAAATAGTTTAAAATAAAAATCAAGCAAGTCTCTCTTATTATAAAATTAATAAATATCGTTGAAACATATACATATGTACATACATACATACCGCTCATTTGCTGCAAGACCGGCATAAATCAAAAAACGTGATTTTTGAGTTAATGCTGCAGAATTGTTCGTTATATCATACTTCATGTTGAGTGAAAAATTCATATGAATACCTCTTATATGCTCCGCTTGAGAAGAGGTGTAAGGTTGTAGTCAGTTGAAAACTTTAAACGCGTTTTCTGGAGAATCGATTTTTTTGACTTATGCAGGTGTTGCAGCAAATGAGCGATATGTTAAAATTATATGAAAAATCTGAAAGTGTAGAATCAGTGATTTCTAATTTAATATTCATATAATTAGTCAATTAAGCTAAACTGGTGATATTTCTCTCACATAAGGACATATGTAAATATGTTTGTTCAGTTTGGTAGTTTTTCGATTCCTTCTCATTTTCCTTGCATGGTCAATCTGTCAAGGATATTGATGTTCAACGGACAGTTGAAGTAATATTTTATGGTAAATATATGTATGTATATATCCAACAGGGTTTGAAGCAGGCAATGAAGCTAATTTCTTTTAATTTTGAGAAGAAAGTTGACACTTTATTACTCCAGGTAATAAATTAGAATTTGTGCATTTCATAGGTTTTTGTTAAGATCTGACATCAAAGTCCGAACATGAAAAAAAACCTTCCGTAGCGCGATAGCGACTTTCCTACAGATTAAAAATGGTTTGGAAATTTCGTCAGCTCCTTTTTTACGTGCCATTTCAACAATTTATTGAACTACTATATGTACACCCAATAAATAAACATAAAATTTAATTTGGTATTCGTCACGATTGTATTTATTTATTAAAAAAACCGGACCGGTTAGTCAATTCCAACATTAAAAAAAAATCGCGACAAGCAGTGATTTTTCAGAGGGTCACACTGAGACGATCCCTTAAAGAACGAACGGTTATAGTAGTACGATTTAAATGCTTTATCATGTTTAATAATTATCATCGCTGTCACTAAACATGACAATGATAATATATATGTATGTACATACATACATAGGACATATGTATTTACACCTGGGTAATTGAAGTATATACATACATATGTATGTACATACAATACTAAGAATATTTACTAAGATGACTATGTATGTACTTGCGCTCGCTTATATATACTATGTATACATACATACATGTGTATATACATAGGTATGAACTCACCACAAGAACTCTCAACTTTTGCTGCCATTGCGTTTTATAGTACGTGTACGTTGACACACTTCGTGACATATCACCAAGACAATTCGACTCTTGTTATGCAATTAAAAGCTTAAGCAATAACAAAACTCAACTAAAACAAAGCCATTGACACACAAGTTTCGTTTTACGGTGTACAAATTTCTATATATTTACATACACATATGTATATGTAGATAGTATATGACAGTGGCCAGCTATGTGTATAATCTATGTATGTATGTATATATATGGACCGGCTTCTGTGTCAGCACGAGCGATAATATGAACGTATAGTACATTCGGGTCACTTCAATGGCTGCTTTTTCTTGAAGTCAAAGTTGATCAGATACTTACATATATACAAACATAAGGAATACAAATTGTCAAACATACATACATATATATGTATGTACATATTTATATATATATGTACATATGTCACGTGCTACGGGAATATTTCAGTGTGCCGAATTTAAACTGTAAAGACGTACATCGAATCATTGGCTTTAAATAAGTACGTTTGTATGTCAATTCGAAAAAATATATCCATTCGCAACAATTAAATAATTTAAATAAAATTAAGGATGCACGAATAAATATTATTAGTTTTAATTTTTAAAGTAATACTTAGCTTTCAGAGTCTTCTATAATAAAAATGACGAGATGTTACTTGGCAAAACGTAAAAAGATGAGAGTTGTCCAACATTCCGCTTGGCTTCGGGTCAAACATTTTTTATGTGAAAATTCTTAATTTATTCTTTAAAATCTATGTCGTCTCGAAGTTGGTTGAAAATATGACGAAAAAATCACGAAGAATCATTATAGTATGCGACGGTGAATTATCGTGGTACAAAGACTAAGATCGGTCGGTCCAGTTCTGGCCTCTTTTTATGAATAGCTTCGCGCAAATGACATGTAATACTCAAATCCTTGTAGAGAGTTTCATCGGTTGAAAGAAATTTGGAGTGCACCACTCCTCGATAATCTTGATTTTTGAACTGCTTGACGTGGTTTTTTCGGCTTTGGCTCACCTTTGCCCGACTGATCGTCTTTTTCCAGGTGGTAGGCATATTTCCAATACTCGTCGTCAGTAATAGTACGTTTCATGACATCCTGGTAGTCCGAAAGCATTGTTTCATAGACCTTAACGCGCCGCAGTTTTTCCAAAAAATTTAGTGATTTTGTAACCAATCGTGTTTTCACTTTTCTTAGGCCCAAATGATCTTTTAAAAGAGTTTTCACTGATCCTTCCGATATTCCAATGATGCCAGTAAGATCTCTGACTGTTAATCGTTGAATTTCAAGCACCAATTCTTTTATTTTGTTGACTTGTTGATCATCAGTTTATGTTGATGGCCGTCCCTGGACGTAATTTGTACCAATCAAAAATACTTGCTCGCGACAAACAATTATCACCTTTTCCAACATTCTAAACGTTACGTCACCAGATTTTATTCCGCAAACAAAACTTCTTTGTTGAATAATATCACTCATCGGAAAAATCACCGAATGCGCTTTATGTAATTCAGAAAGACATTGGGCACAGATGTCACTGAGAGTCATACCAACCTAGAAAAAAATATTACGACGAATGGGTTATCGCGGGAAATTTAAATTAAAAAATTTTACTAATTTTTCCTCCAGGGGTATGTGAATTGGCCATTAACTCAAGTACGCTTGACATTTTACCTCTTCGATTCGGTTAGAAACGTATATAATAGTTGACCTTGCTTTCCTATAGTTTCTTACAAAGGCAACGGATTTTCTTTAGATAACTAACAAATATTGCGCATTATTTTAGAACTAAAATGAATGTATTGTACGAAAAATAATCAAGCTTTATGTTTAGTTTTAGTTATCTTTAAAATTAAGTGAAACTCTTCCCAAGGAATGGACATTCGCTGCCAGCGAAAGAAAACTACGATTTCAGACGAGCTTGGTACATATTTGATTAAGTTCTCTTACGACTTTGCTTGGCTTCAAAAAATTGCATTTTCTTCTTATTATTCCTGTAATAACTCTTTCCTTCATTCCAGGGCTACAAAGTGGGCGATATCACACTTTTCATCCCTCTTCACACCGGCTCCCATAAAAAGATAAAGATAAATAAATGAATGAGGATTGCACCGCGACGTAGGGTTTATTGTGCCCTCTCCCGATTCACAGTGTCTCAACCAGCCCCAGCAAATGGATGAATTCCAATATACTGCTAGGTGCTAGTGAGGCGATGTAATCCCTATTTAGAAACATGGATGCAAGGGCCTTAGTCCTGCGCCTACAGATTGCTGTGCAATCCATTAGCAGGTGTTCTGGAGTTTCGGGTTCCAAGTCGCAGAACCGGCAATTTGCACAAGAAGCTAGGCCCATGTTGAATAAGTGCTTCTTGAGTTTGCAATGGCCGGTGTAGAAGGGGAACAGTTGCCTGACTTTATCTCTTGGGAGATTGATTATAAATTTAAACCTTTTGAGGTTATAACCATTCATTAGCAACTTTGCGTGCCGCAACCCTGAAAGGTGTTGCCAATGTCTCTCCCTACCAACTGCTTCATCCTTGCGGAACTGTTCCTTTATGGTGTGGGGACCTACCGCTATGAAAGGTTCCGGTCCTACCATGCTGGTGGATGCTGCAGAGCGGGCAAGCTCATCGGCCAGTTCATTTCCGGCGATGCCTTTGTGACCAGGCACCCAAATAAGGTGCACTTGGTCCCATAAAATCATCTCAGACCATATCGGATGTAAAATTTAATGTCGCTGGCGAATTTAGTTATTGATTTATTGCGCTTTTAGTAGTTTTTAACAGTACCGTTATATGGGGAGTTATCTTACAGTTTCATCCATTTTCACACCATCGAAAGGAGTTCTTGTAACATTTGCACTGGACGAATTTCGTTGTTATTGCTTTAATAGCTCAGAATATATGTATATTAAACTTATTAGAGGGCGGGGCCACGCCCACTAAGAGACCCGCATACCTAATTTAATCAGGATATCCCAATTTTAACTTTAGTTACAGCTTGCATAGACGGACGGACGGGCATAGTTTATAGGGTAAGAATATTTAAAAACTATGTATAATCACAGATTAAACTCAACCTTTACTTCTTTATGTTGGAGATATGTCTAGTATTAAATATTAGTAAACCAAGTGCCCTCTTTACTTAAATCCGACTGCAGGTTTGAACAAAAGTAAAAGAGGTTTTGTTTGGTAGCAGTGACAATAGAATTGTGGGTGTATCTTTCTATTCAGAAGCTCAAATACGTATATATATATATATATACATATTTATATATATTTATGTTTATGTGTGTGTATGGGAATCTATTTTGGTTTATACATAGGTTAGTGTAATGTTTTCAGGTACTTCACGAAACAAACATAAAAGTTTCGGTGGAGAATTAATCAACTGTAAAAAAAACGAAATTAGCATAAAGTTGGCATCAACATTCATTTTATTATTTCCCGTTTTTGGTCTTTATTCGTATTATTTAATCGATCGCAACTTGTTAAACGGAATAATTGTTTTTTTTTCGCTCGACGCTCCTTTGAATTAACGCTACAAATGTATTCTCTTAATTTATTTTGCATAACCTACCTTATTGGAAACTATTTACACATAAATATCTTTTGTTCCATTTCAGTTTTGTTCGTAAATGAAATGGAAATTTTAGGTACATTAGTATAATGTTGGTATTTAACTGGCAGAATTTATATCATTGACATCTAAGAAAAGTCAAAATGTAAAAAGTGTTAGTTGAAAAAACGTTATTGAAAAATTGGGAGTCACTTCCACACATGTTCAAATTTTCTTTGCGCACACTTTGCGCTTGTTCAAGTCTACGTCACAATGTCATGATTTTGATAAATTTAGCATCCGGGTAATTAAACGAATACTAAGTCGACGGTTTGAGTTTAAAACTTTGCGCACACGAGTCACATTGTCGGTGTTTGACGAAGTCGCAGGTATCCCAGCACGGTCTTCATCAGCCACCTCTTCCCGGCCCTCCAAAAAGGCCTGGTGCCACCGAAACACACCACTTAGGTTAGGTTACACTGGCCGGCCGTAACGCCAATCATGGTCCAACTGGTCATTAGTAATGCCAAATGAAGGTTAAGTTTAATTTGAGTTTAAAGATTTGTCATACAGGACGTTAACGTTTCTTGCTTGATATCTGTATAATTATGATACGCCATCTAGTACTTGAACTGAGAAGTTATTAGATATCTAAGACGAAGTATAAGAGAGGTTCAACTATCTCAATGCACTTTCTGCATATATCGTCGTTACTTAAAGAATACATATTGGGCTCGCATGTGATGTCAGTAGTTTGTGACTTGTCATTAGGCCAACAATCGTCTTACAGTCTTTCCAGACCGTGACGGTAAAAATCTTGCATGTTTTTCTTCGGGGATTTTGCACATGATCGTGGTGATCCTGCATGACCTTAAGGCATTTCATCTCGCCTTTACTCGTCTCTCAGCACTTTCGGAAATTTCATTGTATTTAATGTTTACTGATTTCCGTATTTCCTGTGCTGGTTTGGTAACCAGCAGGATAGCACTTTTACCAATATAATAATTCATAAATAAATCATTTTCGTTTCCTGGAATTCCTTTCCTGGTACCCAGTATGATGCAGCCGCTTTCCGACATCCACTACATCTGCTGTCTCCCTGCTTTCAAGCGCATATATTTACATAATTCTATCGCTTACCAATTCAACAATCAGTGGTGTCGAATGTATAATTAAAAGCTGATCGAATAAGATTAAAGCTAGTATGTTATATAATCAACATAACCTCTTGTGAAATTTTCGACTCAAATTACTAGAAAAACAGAAACAAAGTTGAAAAAAAAATAAAAAAAAAATCATTTTATTTAAAGTCACCCTATTGAACTACCCCAACCAAGAATATTCGGTATATAACAGAAACTGTTTTATGATGATAATTCGAAAACACTTAAAACATAATTGGAAAAACTGTACCTGTAGTCAAGGTCAATGTTGACGAACGTCTCTTTGATCTACTTTCGCAATCCTAATACTCCCAATACTGTCTGAAATGGCGAAAAACTCGTTTATTTACATGTCAAAATCCCAACCATTTGATCAGCATGCCTTTTGTTAAGCCTCTAAGCTTCATTCTATTGTTTGTTTAATTTACCCACTTGTGAGGCTAATGCTATTATTTGATTATAACGAAAAATAACAGAGGATATCGTCATTGTCGCTTTGCATTAAAATAAACTCAAGAATTTATAAGATTTAACAGTGTATAAATCACTTCGAAACAGAAAAAAAACAAAAAAGGCGAAATAAAAAATGCAAAGCTTCGAGCTGACTAATCGTCTGTTTTGAAAAGAGCCTCGTGGCTTGCAACACGCATCTTTCACCCAATTACCAGCACCAACTGTCAGCAAGGCAATGAATGATGGTCCCATGTACGAGAATTCACGCAGTATAGTTGGGGCTATGACAGCTGACAAACCCCTCCCATTTCCAACAAGAAAGACACTTCACGAATTCTATATGGCATTGTATTCGTTGTCGCATGTTTTATTGCTGCCGACGTTGTTATTATTGTTATCAGTGCATTGGACGCATAAATAAGAGTGCGACGACGGCGAGTGTCATAAAATTTAAATGCCTGCTTTGGAGCTAATTTAGATGATCACTTTCACGCCACTCTCAACCTATGGTATTCTTGTAGCGAACTTCAAAGTATCTACTACAAAAACACACATGAAGATCAACACAAAGCATTCCAAGTTAAGTCTAGGCTGTGCTCATAATGCGGGAAAACCTATGTATGTACTATTGTGGGGAATAGTCAACTCTTGCTATATCCTGTTTTCAATTCCTTTAGTTCTTCTATTTTTCAATGCGACAGTGAGTACGCTTGTGGTCGGTCTACCTGCGCGTATGCAAAGAAAAGTGTAGAAAGAATGTTGCATTAGTTGTTCTGTTGAGTATTTAATGTACTAAAGTTAGTGAAGTTGATATTGTTGGGTCGATGTGTACTCATCGAAGATACTTATGTACGTATACTTAAGAAGTAGTTCATCCGAGCGCGGTATGCCCCTACCAGGCTAACCGCGACGTGCGGACACACGACATAATAGTTTGACATGACACTGACTTTATAAAATTAATTTTGAATATGTTTCATTTTGTTTGCTGTCAAATGATGTTTTGACCACAGAACCCAAAGTAAGGATCACCTTTCATTAGTATGGTATTTTAAAGTATAAGTGTGAAGAAAAATGTAAAAGGGAACAATATAAATATAACAGGAGGCAAAAAAATGGGAAGAGCGCACCTGGCAATTATTCCAAGTCTTGTGGGATTTGAAAACAACTTAGCCACTTACTCCTACTTATATTATTATATTATATATTTTACACAAAACTCTTTTCAAATAGTAAATACTTACGAGTATGTTCATACAAATGGCCATTACATAATATTCACTGAGAAAGCTCGAAATTACATTGGTGCAATGGTTTGATTATGGTCACAGAAAAGAGTTTTTTTATTAAACGCCGTACTTAAGACGTCCCAAGATTGCTTTCGAAACATTTATAGTAAATTGAATTTGTTTCTGCGGGTGGAAAATATTTATAAGCAAACCAATTGTGAATCCGCTATGGAGCGTTCTAAAAATACTCATTTGGATTTGTACCCTTGATTGGAGAAGTACATGACGTAGAGGAACAACAAATTCATTGTGGTCACAATGCGGTTCTTCTCAATGTGCCCCTGGGACAATTGAATGAATTATTTATATTTGGACAATGAGCGGAAGTTTTTGTATAGTTACATGTTAAGACGAATAGTTTGAAATGTTTTAGTGTTGGCGAGTCTCGTGAGAATTCACGACGTCCCCCCATAATGTAAGCAACAGTTAAAAGGTTTGCACTTGAATTGATGGTGGGTTAATACTGCAAAATATAAATATACCTTCAACGAACGGGGTAATTGGTTGATTGGTTATGTATTTGACCATATAATTGTTATTCAATTTTAATACAAAGCGAAAATAAATAGTTAATAAAAAGAAAGCAATTCTCTCGGAAATTAATTAGATGAAGAGATCATATCATTCTATTCGAATTCATAAGATTAATGTGATATAAACAACGCTCTTTAATTGTAATATTTTCTCAACAAGACAGAAACATTAAATATTTAATTAAAATTTTTAAAAGATTACAACAAGACTTTAGCATGTTTCTAATTCAAAAGGATGGACTTGGAACAAAACAAAAAGACTTGTGATATTCATTGCCTCCGTTATGTATGTACTGTACATGTACATATGTACTTCATAAAGTACATTACACATGTATAGCAAATCGGAAATTACTTTATAATTAATTACTAATCTAATATTTTGTCAAATGAAGTTTATTTTATATAAAAAAGGAATATAGTCTTGGAAAAGGGAGAGAGTTATTACTTACACACATATGCGCATAAAAATGGCAATATATTGTATACGTATGGCAGTATATGTATAAATAATATATAATGTACTTATGTACAATCTTCTGTAAAATCTTAATAAATAATTGTGAACGTCTGTAATTATACTGATATGTACGTAGATAAGTATTATATACATACATACATATTTGCACAGTTCACTTCTTGTTTGACTTCTGAGGAAATGTTTATGTTTCAATATGGTAAATGCGTATACAGGGTTTGTCCGGAAAGTAATAGGACTGATTTTCTTCCGCCGCGATTGTACTTTGAAGCGTGCGCGCACCGACTGGATGTGGTAGCGGGCGTTCCTAGCTAACGAACGAGCTCCTGGTCAGTTGTCTCCGAGTACCTGGAGAGTCAGGACAAACATTTTCGCGTGACGTGTTTCTGTGAGTGGTACAAACCGAAAATGCTGCGTTCGTTAGAGCAGAGGTACGCGATTAAATTCTGTGTTAAACTCGGTAAATCTGCGCAGCCGATTGAAAGTAGCACCACGACAACGCTCCGGCTCCCGTCGCCTTTCTTGTGAACAACCAAGGCCGGGATCCCAACGCTTCCGAAGCCGCCCTACAGCCCAGATGTGGTCCTCCCCGGACGTTTTTTTGTTTCCTTGCCTGAAAAGGCCGATGAATGACAAGCATTTTGAGACGACAGAGGGGATTCAAGTAGCATGCACGTCGGCTCTCAAGGCTATTCCAGAAAATGCCTTCCGTGACGTCTTCAAAGTTTGGAAATCGTGCTGTCAGCGCTGCATCGAAGCAGAAGGAGCCTATTTTTTTATAAGTTTTATAGAATTGTAACTATTGGTTCAAGTTTTTTTCAATAGACTCCGTCCTATTACTTTTCGGACAATCCCTGTAGTATGCAAGTACATATGCATGTATTTGTGCACAGATATATACATTTCATCATGTACATATCTCGGCTTGAATTTAATTGATTGCCCGATGAAAGAGGAGCATAGAATGAGCTGAGTTTGTAGTATTTGTTTTTATTCGAATTCAAAAGATACGAGTATTTCGTAATAATTTCTTTTACGAAGCAAGGGAATCTCTGCAGAGAGTACTTATATTTTGTAAATGTATGTACATATATGTATACTTATGTGCATGCTATATATGTATGTATGTATATTACGTGAAATACCAAATTTATTAAAGTAGATATTGATTGTTCGTTGTTTTGATGTGAAGAGTTGGTGTCAATCAACGATACTTTAATTGGATATTGATTGAATTAGCAGGGAAATAAATGCTGCGAGACGATTCGTACTGAATTGAGTATGCATCTGAATACATACATACGTATGTTTGCATATGTGTACATTTTTATGCTCTTGCAACAAGTTAGCTACAGTGTATTATAGTTTTTTCGCCTAACGGTTGTATATATCAACTAAAAGTAATCAAGATAGAAATAAGGTATATACATACATACATAAATGATCAGGGTGACGAGAAAAGTTGAAATTCGGGTAAATGTCTGTCTGTCCTTCCGTCCATGCTAGCTGTAACTTGAGTAAAAATTGAGATATCTTGATGAAACTTGGTATGCGGGGCCCTTAGTACAAAAGTTCGTTAACCGATAAATATAAAGTATAATAACTAATCACTAAATTAAGATATATCGCTCATTTGCTGCAAGACCGGCATAAATCAAAAAACGTGATTTTTGAGTTAATGCTGCAGAATTGTTCGTTATATCATACTTCATGTTGAGTGAAAAATTCATATGAATACCTCTTATATGCTCCGCTTGAGAAGAGAATATATTTCCTGTTTTCCGTGTAAAGTTGGAGTCAGTTGAAAACTTTTAACGCGTTTTCTGGCAAATTTTGACTTATGCCGGTCTTGCAGCAAATGAGCGATATGTAGAACTGTAATTTCCGGGCACAAAAGGTTGAAAAAGTGGGCGTGGACCCGCCCTCTAATAGGTTTAATGAACATATCTCCTTAACAGCTAACGCTACAACAACTCAATGCGTCTCGCGCAATTATTATAGGAACTCCTACCGAAGCTGTAAAAATGGATGAAGTACCATATAATGGTACGGTTAAAAGCTGCTAAAAATGCTGTGTACCGGTATAAAATGAGCGTATTTTTGCGAAAATGAAATACCGAACATAGCCATTCCTTACTTGTTCTATTTTATATGGTATCTAATAAAGCGTAAGGTTTTTCATATATAAATACTTCTCAACTCAATTTTTGGATAACCTTCGGCTCTATCAGCGATTGCATCTATCTTGTAAAACGACGGCTCGGTTTAAGGTTCGCTTTATATTTGGAAATAGAAAACGGCACACGGAGCCATGTCTGGCGAATATGGAGGCCGATGCATCGTTAGGGTATTGTTTTTGACCAAGAATTCACAAATAAGCAACCAAGTGTGAGCTTTCAATAAACGAAAATCGCTAAGCTCATAAAACAGAAGAAACATGACGATCATGTTGAAATTTATTGCAATAAAGAAGTGCTCAAGCTATTTTAGCCGGCAGTTCACACCGTACCCTTCAACCGACAAGGTCAAAAGATGTTTTACCCGGCGACTGCCCAAAAATGCCAAGAGACTGCGGGCCACTTACTCTCAGTCATGAGGAGGTGCAGAGTGTCATCAATAAAGTGAAATCATCCAAATCCATTGGCCCAGACGGAATTAACACATTGGTGCTAAAACATCTAGGCTCGACGGAAGTAAGCTACCTAACCGAGGTACTCAACAAGCTCCTTCTCTCTTCTCCCAGTAGTGATTACATTTGAAGCCTTTTACTCAAATTGGGCTTCTCGGCTGAAATTTATTCGAGCCAGTAGAGGTGTAATCGCAAACCCTTATCTTTATAATAAGGCGAAAAATATTAAATTATAAACTTATATGCTCCTATTACTTTTATTTAATTATTGTCATTATTCCACATGCATTTCTGAAACCGAAAAAGCTTTCTGTGCCTAAGTTAGTGACTTCTTCTCTTATCAATAACCTAAATACAAAATATTGTCTGTACATTTTCATATCTGTATGCTCTGTGGTGTTTATATATGATAAGTATGTATGCGATAAGATGTGTAGGTACATACTTATATGTATGTATCTCTTCAATTTTCTTATTGGGGAGAAAAAAATGTATGCACTTATGTACGAGTATGTAGCCATTTACAAATACAATGTTTATCATATCATATCGTCAATCAATTGCACCGATACTCATTAAATGGTGCACTGCTATGTATATGAATTATGAAATATATTGTACATATGTACATACTTGTACAAATGAAATATTCATATTATCCTCTTGCCACTGCCGGCAAATAACATACATATAACATATATGTACATATATATAATCATATAGAATTAATTAACAGTTATGGTTTTCTAAATATTAGAATTTCAATGTTATTACAATTAGCAGTTACTAAGTAGTTATTAGTAATAAAGTCGAATCCAAACTCAAACAAGGTTAAACCTTTTATAAATGGAAATTTTGTTTCGTAATGTATTTTGAAATTTCTTATCGTTAAATCACCTTTAAGATTTGCAGATTGCCGTGGCACCATTATGTCGCTGTGCATGTGAAGTTTTGTGTTTCTCACGCTGTTTTCGCGGAATTTTCATTCCATAAAATGTCGTAAAAACGTACGCGTAAGAACGCTATCAGCCGCACAAAAATAAGCATTATTTCAGCCTTTGATAAAGGAACCAAAAAAAATTGAAGTGGCAAAACATTTCGATATCGCTCCATCAACCATAACATAAATTCTTCAAATAAAAGAGTTTATTCTGTAAGCATCCTCTTTTAGTAAACTAAAACATGCATTGGCTGGCCAGATCATTTTAAACACCGGCACAGTATCTCATTCAAAAAATGTGCGGCGAAAGTTCGTCTGCTAATGAACGCGTATGTTCTGAATGGAAGGATTACAACCTACCAACACCACATCCAAGCTGCAGCCTCTTGATATACATATGTAGGTATTATAAAAGATTTTAGATCACTATACCGCCACGAAATGGTTATTAATTTGGGTAACAGTATAGATGAAAAAAAGTTTAATTGCATAATATTAACAGCTCTACAAATTGCTTATAAAGCGCCGAAAAATATTAGCATATTGTGTATTCAAAACTGCTTCCCTGCTTGCGGTTACAGTAAAATATTAAACGATACTCCATGTTCCCTGGCGAAAAAGTAAGGCGAAGTTTTCAGAGGGGCGTAACGCTACGACCACAAAACGCCATTAACCGAAAGCATATAAAGTGCCATAACTAAGCACTAAAATAAGGTATAAAACTTTAAAAGAGGTTCGCAAGCGTTAGAGCCATCTCCAGGTTAAATTTTGAATAAATGGGCGTGGCTCCGTCCTCTAATAGGTTTAATGTACATGTATTTTAGACCACTAAAACTACAACAGCCAAATTCACCCTGGATATATCCCTTAAGCACCTCCGCCGACAGAATAAAAATGGTTAAAATCGGAAGATAAGCCTATGCACTCCTTAAATAACGATACTGTCAAAAAGTACCAAAATAAAATAAATCAATATTTTATTTATGGGAGCCAGGATATTCTACGATGGACGTGGCACCGCCCACTTTCAGGTACAATTATATGCATATCTCGGGACCCGACTACAGTCCGAAAATGAGTGAAATCGGGTGACTTTATACTTCATATATGTGAGTTATTTGTTTCCGTCTTTCAATTATAACACTGTATCTTTGTACCTAATAACTAATATCAAAATTTTCGAATTTGTTTCAGTGAAAAGAGATTTAGGCTCTGCAGTGATTTTCAGTTGTATTATTACCATATTCGTATTTAAATAGGAATTTTAAATTGCAAAGGAATGCGATACATTACTTTTGCATAGCGGTTGAATAATTTCTTCTTCATAAGTGAGCAGCTGTTTACAAAGTGGGATTTCTTCGAAAAATGCAACTTAGAGAATCACGGGCCAATTTAAAAGATCGATTTATTGAAGGAAATTTGTACGAAATTTGTCTTCTATTGCCAAATCAAGGGTTTGAGTTATGGAGAACTTAGAGTTGAAGTTTAACTGTATTTCTATGTCTGCAATTTTTCCAAAAAAAGTGAACTATCAATTGTGTTCATCATGAAACTAATTACGCGGATTCCGCAGCTCTCGATCTCTGTTATATATATGTATATTTTTTTATATGTATTTGTACTTAATTGTGCGATATTTTTTAAACTTATTTACCCCACATTTAATGGTTGAAGACGCAAAAAACCATTGTTACAATATCATGTGGTGCGACTAATGAGAATGCGCTCGCGTGAAGTTTATTCGTTATTATGTTAAATCTTGGAAACGCATTTGCTTTGTAGTATGAGGTAATGGTACTGAGAAAAATATAACTATTTACAATATTTAGACATTCGGTTCTTTTTAGCGAGAATGAACGGGAAAAGAAAGCTGAACCATGTCGTGTGTTTACATACTGCTTAATTATTGAGATTGAAAATAAAAAAAAAGAAATAATTAGAGATACTGAGGATTATACAAATACCGAAAATTAATATCGCCTTAATGGTCAAGAGGGGACATGGTTGAAATTAAGTCTACTCTAATTTTCTGTTCTTCGTTTAGTGCCTCAGCGAGTATAATTTGTCTGTGATAAGAGTTGACTGAATTAAATTCGGGCTACGTACATATGTATACATAAGTAAGTATAAGAATACATTTTTGTTATTATTTTATTTTATATTTCTGTATTTTTAAGAGATCAATCTGAGATTATTGCTTTGCGAATGGTGGTATGTAACCTACACAATCGCCATCGGCTATTACCCAGTAATATGCATATAAAGTATGTATGTAAAATACCGCTATGTATGGTACATTCATATATCCATGCACATGTATATTTATATTTAATTGAAGAGCAAGGTCACCGATCATATTTAGATCAAATTGATCAATGCTCTTATATGAGTCATCGGAGTATTATGAACACAGATAATTGCTTCGCTATGCGCTAAGACTTAAGCGCGCTTGAGTACGAGTATTTACTTATGTACATATGTACAGTTAACGAGATATACATACATATATGCACATACACACACATATAGTACTCGTACCTGAACTTATTATGCGTAGAAAATATCTATGTTCGGTTTTCGCTTTATACATAACAAATGTATGCAACTCGACGAGAAAAATAAAAAAGAAAGTTACACTAAAAGTCACTGTAATGGCAAAAGTTCGCGCATTTTATACATATGTACTTATGATAGTTGTACATTGGTAGTCTTGGAACAGCATGGACATATCTCGAATTGGTGCTAGTTGCCGACCCAACCAGGTTTTAGAGATTGTAAAAATTTGTACCACAAAATTCAAAGGCCCCAAAATTTTCAACATTTACTAGTAGTTTTTTACTACTCGAATAAATCATTTATTTCGCTCTACAAGTTTCTTTCAGAATCACTTCAGATCGGACAATGTAGCAAATCAATCAGAAAAGCGCTCAACTTTGTGCATTGAATAGATGTGTTATTCACGGAATTATGGTATTATGTTTAAATACATTCTTATATATGTATGTATTTATATTAGGTGTAAGAATACAAAATAAACATAAACTAAATATCAGAAAACAATTAAACTTTTTTACAGTTTTATTATTATAATAATTTTACAGTTTTAGAGATTATAATGCTAAAGAGCTGGTGTGTATTTCCAGTTTTCTGAACAAGTCAAGTGTACTCTCAATTGTTTGAGCAACTACATACATACACATACATATGTATATGCAGTATGTCTGTCGACTATTTACCATAGTATTAACGCCCTAACTTTTTACAACTATTTGCAAATCTTTTAACATTGAAATCTGTAAGTCATATAGTATATACTCGTATATGTATGTATAATGATTGCATCAACTGAATTTATACTTTTTAATTCTTTATAATAATGTGTACGAGTTATTGTATACGTACAACATACATATGTATATAGAGCCATATATGTACATACATACATCGGTATAAGTGAATAATTAAGGAGATTTAAGTGCGAATGGGATTTGTATAGAGAAATATGCACATAATGTGCTTTTCACGTTCGCTCCTTTTCTTATTTCTTTATGCTCTAGTGGCTAGAATCTAACCTTCAGTCGCGTCTCACCGTTGGAATGCAGAAATTTATGATTGTCAACTGTGAACCGGCAGCAGAGAAAATATTTCATTCTCTCCTTTACATTAAGATATTTTCGAGTAAAAAGCGTAAATAGAGTGTGAAATAACAGCAGGAAAATATAATTTATGAACACAAATAATTTACATCTGTTGCTGTATAATAAGTAAAAAAATTAATAAATACTGGCCAAAATCATATCCTACATGGCAATAGGCAAGAAACATGAATAAAATCTTTATCACTCAAATATTTCGTGATTACTCCTGATATTTGATGTAATTAATAAAATAGTTCATACACGCTTTTGAAGCATAATAATTATAACAAAAACAACGACTGTGTAAAAATGAATTATAGAATAGACACTTTAATATGCAACGAAATCCAATTACACTCGAGAATTACATATGAATGTACATATGTATGTATGTGCATAAGTATGTATGTATATCCTAATATGAACAAAAAACAACTTCTCCCATAAATGTTTAATTCCCATCCACAGTGGGCTGAATCAGGAAACTAGCTGACAAAACCAATATATCAATTTTCCCGCTATTAAAACTTAGTCTTAGCTACAAATTTATTGTTAGTGCTACTTAATCATGTCATTAGTTTACGTATCTTACCTAACAGAAAAAAATGTCTATTTTGTTATAAAATTAAATTATAAAAGCACTTTCTGACTAAAGGAAGAATAAAAGACTACCTACAAGAAAATGTCAAATGTCTGATGAGATTGTCAAATTAATGTGATATATTTTAACTTAGACGAACTGATAATGGATAGAGCGATTTGTGTCAATGTAAACTATTAACTTTTTGCAAAAAGTTTTTGGTAATGAACTGACTGTTTTTCATGGCTTGGATTTTATCTGCGGCGTTCACCCAGCCAGCACCCAGTACCGTACGCAAAAAAGATTAAAGCTATTGATGGAAGGAGCGTATACACAGTGGCAACATAAAATCAGAATAATCCAATTCAATGAGGCAATCTGGCGTAGACTGCAATGAATATGTTGGGTAAAGACATGCAAATACAAAACAGATTTTCCCTCTTCAGCTTCGGCGTGATGCCATGGGAGGAAGGTTGTGCGACAGTGCCAATGGTTGAAGTGTGTCGCCACTAAGCTGCCCCGATGTTCTGCCGCGTGTCGCATGGCAGCCAAGTGGGGAGATTGTTGGAGCACCAATGCAGACGCCAGACGTAGCGTCAGCTTTTGTTGGTGCAGCATTCTGTAGTTGCAACTCATTTGTGTAAATGCGTAAATTGTTGTGCATTTTAGAAGCG
The DNA here is from genome assembly GCF_023373825.1 of Bactrocera dorsalis. Classification (NCBI taxonomy): domain Eukaryota; kingdom Metazoa; phylum Arthropoda; class Insecta; order Diptera; family Tephritidae; genus Bactrocera; species Bactrocera dorsalis. The sequence goes on from NC_064305.1 coordinate 92,688,420, forward strand.
GCGCTCGAGTTGGGTGAACGATCGCTCGTTCATTTGACCTCTGCTGTACTCATGCACAGACAGCAAGTGTTGGTATGCGCGACGGGCAATGTTGAAAAATATTGATAACGCTGGCTTGTTGAGCTTGCTCTTTACTTGCAACATAAGTGAACATATTTACGAGTATATATGTATGTATGAAATAATGTGTACCTCATATGATACGCGCCTCGTCTCGTAGGGTAACTCAGAAAAAGAGTCAAATTGTTCCAGTAGGCATATTGGGAGTTGGCATTTATTTGGAGCAGAAAATAGTTGTTGTACAGTGACCAACATCTCGCTGTTTTACTCATCTCTTAAAAGTCTTTGCTACTGCACTGGTGCTGCGTAAAAAGGGAACCGTCCGCAACCACGCTGGGGATAGCCTCGTTTTCTCTTGGGTTACCATGCTACTTTTACATATGTATGTATGTATATACCCAGCGCAATGTCGCATCGCACAAACATGCATATGTACAAATGCATTAAATCTTTTCAGCAATTGAATTTAATGAACACTTTGGACACTGTTCTATTCATAAATTGTTCAATTCAATGGATGTACCATAGATTAAAAATAATTCAGTTTGAAGTGGATTTTCCGACACTCATTCGATTTGATATTTGAGAGCTTTTATGAAAGTTGATATGAGCGATGGTATTAGATGAACAATACAATAGACCAAAAACGGTGAAGGGCCTACGAACTACTTAAGGCCTAAAAGGCATTAAATTGAAATAAATCTTGATTGATGTGTCGGGTGGGATAAGTTGTAAGAGTGTATTGAAAAGAAAATTCTTTTTAGTGTGTCAATTGTTTGCAAACCTTTGAAATAGTCGAGCTAGGTATAGGTTTATATGTCTAACAAATGATAACTGCCTTTGCCATCAAGTCCCTTCATTAAAACACGAAACTTACTTTAAATTATTTTTGTTTAATCAAACCTTTTTTCACATAAAATGCGGTCTAGCTACATATGTAACTATAGACCGAATTCAAAGAAACACTTCGAACTTCTCAGCTTGCTTGGTATATGAACACAGTACATAAGTAGGTATGCGTATGCGTATGCTGCACTTTAGATGCCTCCACTTAATTTTTCCGACTTATTGGCATGGTGTTCCCTCATGAATTACGATTTTTGTAGACTAATTGGTTTGGCTTTTATCGGTTTTGTTTTGTCATGCCATTAAGAAAATTGCGATTTTCCCAGAAATGAATGAAATGATTCTCAAGTACCTCTTTAGTTACCATTTATGGCAGTTTCAATGGCTTAATTATTTAAAAGTAAACAACTACATTTTGGCGCCCAAAAAGTTAAACAACTTGAACTTGATCACTAACGAAACTGTACGCCTTGAATTTGTCTAACGACCTTTTTTAAATTTGGTCGTCTAAATTTAATCTAAAAAGTAAAAAATAAAAATACATTTTGTAATATATTTTTTTTTTAGATTTTTGCTAGCACCTTTTAACATGAGTCTAGATGGGTCTGGCAGTGAACGAGGGCAAGACGAAATATCTCCTGTCATCAAACAAACAGTCGTCGCACTCGCGACTTGGCTCTCACGTCACTGTTGACAGTCATAACTTTGAAGTTGTAGATAATTTCGTCTATTTAGGAACCAGCATTAACACCACCAACAATGTCAGCCTGGAAATCCAACGCAGGATTACTCTTGCCAACAGGTGCTACTTCGGACTGAGTAGGCAATTGAAAAGTAAAGTCCTCTCTCGACGAACAAAAGCCAAACTCTATAAGTCGCTCATAATTCCCGTCCTGCTATATGGTGCAAAGGCTTGGACGATGACAACAACCGATGAGTCGATGTTGCGAGCTTTCGAGAGAAAAGTTCTGCGAAAGATTTATGGTCCTTTCGAGAGAAAAGTTCTGCGAAAGATTTATGGTCCTTTGCGCGTTGGCCACGGCGGATATCGCATTCGATGGAACGATGAGCTGTACGAGATATACGACGACGTTGACATAGTTTAGCGAATTAAAAGACAGCGGCTACGCTGGCTAGGTCATGTTGTCCGGATGGATGAAAACACGCCAGCTTTGAAAGTATTCGACGCAGTACCCGTCGCGGGAAGCAGAGGAAGAGGAAGACCTCCACTCCGTTGGAAGGACCAAGTGGAGAAGGACCTGGCCTCGCTTGGAATATCCAATTGGCGCCATGTAGCGAAGAGAAGAAACGACTGGCGCGCTGTTGTTGGCTCGGCTATAATCGCGTAAGCGGTGTCTACGCCAGTAAAAAAGAAGAAGATTTAAAAACTTATTATTAAAACATGGATAAATATCTTGTTAAAAATTTATAGTAAAATTATTTTGTTTTTATTTATAGCACCCGATACAAAATTCAGTTTAGCTAGTCTTTTTACTCAACATAATTCTAGGAACTCACTTTTCTGCCATGCACTTAGGCCTGCTTGCCGTTGGCACTGAGTCATAGGTAAAAGGTATGTCAATAATAACATTTCAGCCGTTAAATTTCCTGTTCGACGAAGGCAATCCTCGTCAAAATAAAGAGTAATACTGAAACACATTAGTAATGCTTTAAAAATGAATACTCTGCTCTTCTTCTTCTGAATATTTGTCATTGTCTTTATTTCCATTTTCATTTCCATTTTCTTGTTTTTATTTACCTTTTCCATTGTGATTGCATGCAGTTGGTAGATGCATTCGGAACTTGACGGTTACTCAGTGTTTGTCCGTCGCGTCGTTATCACATCTGGCCATGAATGCACCTTTATGTATGCCACATTTCATATATATAGTACATACATATGTACATATACATAGCATGGTAATTTATATGTACATATGTATATAGTAAAAATGTACAAAAGTGCGATATTTTGCTTCTTTTGAAAGTATTTGTTGGCTTGTCTTCATCCGCAATAATCTTTACAGCATTTGCACTACCAACAATAACCCTACTTGGCGTTTAGCGTCTGATAATGTGGATACATGTAGTGCGGACATTCGTACATACATATGTATGTATGTATGTATGTACATTTTTAATTTCTTATTTGTTCTTGTGTTACTTTTTCAGTTTTCCTCCCCTCCATTTTGGTTTTTCAATCTACATTTGTCTACTTCGTATAAATATATGTATACATATGTACATACATGAACGTAGTATATAAATACTTATTTTTATTTTTTTTTATTAAAGCTTACATAATAAACAAATTATTATATAAACTATAGTACGCAGCACTAGCATCATATAAATACTTATGTATATTATGTGATTTTTTGTGCAACGCGTATTTTTTTATTTCTTTGTTGACTCCGCAATGAAGAATTTGTGTACCGCCTTGTCGCCTGGCCGTTGTCAGTGGCAATTTTATGGACATTTAAAAGACAGTGTCTCAGACTGGAACAACAATTGTAATTTATAAGTGCATACAGTCTTGATTGAGTAATGAATGCCAACAACGGGTGCGTCATGATACGTGTGTGCCGAACGTTTAGAAAATAATCACTTTTCCATATATTCAAAATGCACGTTTTTTTTGTTTACATACATTCATACATATACAGTATACATTTACAAAAAAAATTTTGTTTTTGTTTATGAAATGCTTAAGCTCCATCTGACTGATATAGTTTTTAAAACTTATTGATGATAAATAAATATTATTGGTAGGTCTATTATACATAATGCACTTCAAACTACTTATGTATTTATATTTAAAATCGTTTTGAGAAGCTTTATTATTCCGAAAGATATAGTAATTAGAATTAAAAACAAAAGACTTAAGAACAGAACTTGTTAGTCGGATATATTTACATATGTACAATTTAATTAAATGTTAAAAAAATGTAATAGAACAACCAATTGCATAAGGTGATCTAATAATTTCCTAAAGAACATTTAATAGTTACTTCGTCCTCCATTGCCTTCTGCAGCATGAAATAATAAGAATTAATAACGTCATAGCCTCAAACCCGGTTTGAAACACATGGATAATGCAGAAAACACTTTTGCATTTCGCAATTCACATAACACGGCAGCTGCGAGAAGCAATTATTGTTACGTGTATGTGCATATTTAGATGCTTCAAACATGAACAAGCACACCAACTCCATTCTTTCCATTTCCAATTTACCTACACCTGTGAGCTCCTACTTATATACATATTGATATATACTATGTATCTCGAGTACAGTTTAATACTGTATTTGACACCTGAATCCAGCCCACATAGATATACATATACACATATGTACATATATAAATTAATAGGACGATAAAAGGAATTGTAATTTAGTTAGATGGCTTGCTTTAATACACAGTTATGCCTGAAAATATTTCCTAGTCTTTTATATGCATAATTATGTATGTAGTTTTTCCCTTCATTCTTCTAATTACAGTAACATACATTTGTATATGAGTTTAATAATTTTTTACCGACCAGTCAATTGCCGTGTAGGAATGATCTTTGTTGTAGCTCAGTATCGGTGTAAAAATCATGGTAGTATATATAAGGAAGGAGGACATACTCTTAGGAGTTACGTTAAGAATCTAAGAAAGGCAGTGAAAATTAACGTTTTTAACAATAATTTGTTGTGATTAGGCAAAATATATTTACAAGAGTAAGAGTGGATTTCGTATACCATTTTATACTGGTAACCGAGCTGTGCAATTAGTACAAGAGTTACAATTTATAAAACAGTTCAGAACTTAAAACGAAATGAATTCACCAAATTATTTTTCACATTATGTGAACGATATGAAAAAAGAAATAAAACTAATGAGACTTTAAATATAAAGCATTCGGTACACTAGCAAGGCTTTGTACTTGTATTAATTTCTAATTTGCTTCTTTAATACACTTAACTGTAAATTTTTACAATATTTAAAAGCAAATGTTTTTCGTTTTTCTTTTGCATACATCTTTATTTTTAATTCTCAGCGGTACGTTTGGCAGGGTCTTTCATCAGAGTAAAGTCATGAAGAACACCATTTAAAGAACCTTGTTGATGTTTGATTGGTGGAAAAAACTCCCATCCTTCTTCCTTTGATAGTTTTTTCACAGCACCTGCTATACCTTTATATACAAAATATATATGTGCTTTACAAAATTTTCAGAACATATTCATTTACTTACCAAGAAACAGACCAGCAACGAGGCCGGCAACATGATTCCGTCTCCATGCACCGTACACAGCACCAGCGGCAAAACCGCCAATAACATAATTCAATCTGAAATTAAAAGTATGTTTATATTTGGTGTATTAGTTTAATTTAAGAGGTATGTTATTACTTGTCATCCTTGGCGCGTACATTCGTCGCAACCAAAGTTGACAATGTGAACGCAGTTGCCATGCCCATCATTGGACCTGTGTTGTATGCAAATCGTGCTAATGTTGGTAGGTATCCTTGTGGTTTGGATAACATTAATACATCGAAAGTTGACCATGCTAGTCCGGTGCCAATGGCATATTTATTTGTGGCCACTATTTTTCCAAATGCATCCTGTCCATCAGGATGATCGTAATATTGTGATTTCAGGATCGACATTGTAAATGCTTCAAAAAATGTATAAAAAGTATATATTTATATTGAATATGAATTATAATAATTATTGGAATATTTTGATACACATTATGGTTTGAAATAAGCCTTTTTAAAACAGAAAACCATGTCATTGATAGGAAATGACTATATTTTTATACTTGCATTAGTGGAGATATTTTTGAATACATTTTTTAATTTGATATTCTTAGTTTTAAACACAATTTACTCACAATTTTACGTAATTTCCTTTCGAAAACAGTTGTAGCCGTATAAAGAATATTTTGACAAACAATCAGATGTTATTAATTGGAGAGTAGTGTGGCCACATATTTATTTTTATTAAGATTTATATTTTAATATGTTTTATAAATAATGAATCAAATAAAATATTATAAAAGAATAATAAAATACGTAAATATATTGATGTACTTTCTAAAATTAGAGATAAAATGGTTCAAACTATTAGAATTAAAATATAGTAAACATTTATTTTGAACAAAAGGTTTATGTTTGACTTAATTCAAACTGTTGCTTCCCTTTACTTCAAACTTATAGCGTGGTAAGAGTGCATACTATTTACGCAGCGGAAAAGCAAACAAGCGGCAACTGATTTGACAGTGTGCACTTACGTTTCAATTAGTTAACGGCGCGAAACCGTGAACTGAGTCAGCTGATACGATCTGTCCTATGAGAGTGCAGTGGATTGTTAATGCGTAATCTACCGGAGAACCATTTGGTAGACCAACTCTCAACTTTTTGCATACGGCAAGGTATTCAAGTGACATTTGACAACTTGACATCGATTCGCTCGTGAAAAATAATTGGTGGCAATAACGCTGCATCTCCACAGACAAAGTACATTGGCTAACAATCTGTCAAATACATTGCCATTTAGGTTGGCAATGCTCTTATTTTATATTTTATTTTAGATCATAAAATATGTAAGTATTCTTGTGCATGTTTTGAGCTACTGAACCGTTTAAAATTTGTATATATGAGGATGACAAAATTGTATTTTGGTACTTTTATTTTACAAATGTATTTTTTGGAAAAAAATTTCATATTATAAGTCCTAAATAATTATTATTTACCAATTAAATTAATTAATTACATATGAGCAATGATATTTACATATGCTAACAAATATCATTAAAATATTGCACATGCAAATGTATGCATTTAATTAACTGTCATGGTTTATTAAAATTACGTTTTGAATGAAAACCGCTCTGTCAAACCACCAAAATAACAGTAAATTGCTAGCAATGAAAGGCATGGAATATATTAAGCCATCAATTGCAAAATATTAGCAATGTGCTGTCTTCAAGGCAACATTGCCAGCAATCCCGATTTTTGACAATTTAATTTTTTTCATTTCTACTATTTTCCAATTGGATCAGAAATTATGTTACCAGATCTGTTGATAAAGAACAAAATACGGAATACTTGCATCATTATGAATCATTTTAAGCTAATTGCTGTCTTAGGATGCACCTAGGCCTTTAGGAGAAACATTGTGATACCACTGGGACTAAAGTCCCCTCACTCTATGGTTCCTCTCTGAACCTCCTCATGCCTCTGATAAATTTTTTCCGGGATTGGTTCCACCAACACTCGGCTATGTTTTTAATATGTCAAGTGGCAATTCTATTTACTTTCGAAAATCTGGGGGAACTTTTTAATTATCATAAAATGCCCCTTGTTGCCGTCAACTAATTCCATACGTCTATCGTTCAGGTTTGGTTTCCACGAAAACTTTCTGTCTAAAATTAGTTCCAGGCTGCTTACCTTATCTTCGATTACTAGCATGGCATCTTTTAATAACAGCGGAGTATTTTCTGCCTTAGTAAACAATACTAACTATGTCTTGCCCATGAGCGTCTGTCAATTAATTTACCTAGATGCCAAGATCTATGGAACTATTAACACTTTTATTGACTCCTTACTAGTGACCTTTGCGCTACTTGGTTCTGGATATTTTAGTAGGATTAAACTCTGACCTACTAAACATATTCCCTGCCAAACCAACTCCCTATGGTAAAGCGATTTCGGTGGCAATGGCCTTTTGAAAATGTGACAAATTTCGCTATTAGGTTTCTGCCTTTGTTTAAAGAAATATTTTCCCCTCTTTGAGTAAAGACGCTGATCCAATAATTATAAATTATAGTATATGTTTATACCATTGCAACATATTGCTACACAGTATAATGGTTTTGTTCATCTAACGGTGCATTTCTTAAAACTAATCGATATAGGGCTATATTCATATACATGTATTTATATATATACATATATATATATATGTATATATAACCAGGATGACGAGACGAGTTATAAAATATATAAGCAAAATACCACAGATTTTATTCTCAATTGGAACTTTCGTCAACTCGATCTAAATTTGTAAAAAAGCTTTTATCTGAAGAATTTTATTTACCCACCTTTTGATCTCATTGCAAAATTAAATAAATATTATTTTTATTTTACTAATTGTATTCTATTTCAATTCGGGGTATTTTACAAACAATTGTATATACATACATACATACATATGTATGTACTCTTGACAAATCACTGGCTAAATAAATTTATGTTGTTAGATGCATAAATATATATAAATTTTTTAAATAAACAATTATAATGAAAACATTTTCTAACTTTTTTAGTTTAGGATATGTGAGCATCAATGTGAAAATTTAGTTAATTTTGATTTTTTGGCATACTAAATATTTTGAGCACACATGTACACATTTATGTACATAAGAATACGAGCAAAAGTGGATAAACAGGAGAAGCGTTAGAATTTAATAGATAAAGAAATATAACGGATATAGAAATTGAAATTAATATTAAAAGAATTTCCATACAACGGAAGTACATGATTTTATTTTTGTTTACGACAAATATACACTTAACAAAATAATCAGAGTCTAGCAATACTCATGCACGACGTAAACTTCTCGGTCTTGGATAGCAATTTCAGTTCAAAGTTCAACGCTAAATCGATACGACTTAGAAAATACTATAAACGTACAATTCATTCATAGAGATTACCATAATATTATTGAAATTTATATAATTATTCATGTATATAATTCCCTTATTAATTGCCGAATATATTTGCGAATCATTGAGAAGATCTACGTCCAAGTCATTTGAAGAAGTTTTGACCGAAATCCAATTTACTTATTTTGTACATTGAATTTAGTAAAGTACATATTCACTTTTTGAAATAATTTCTATTTTTCGTCAGCACCAATTATTTCGATATCATCCGCCAGGGGACTTTCGATTTCCGGTTCATTTTCCACATAATTATTTTCATGACTTGTATCCAAATTGATTAGCGATAATGTCATCTTACTACTCAACACCACCTGAAGAATATATCAAAATAAAAGTATAATTAAATGGTCCTTTACACTAATCTTTTTCCACTATTTACCGCTGGCTCCTCTGGTGACCCATTGAGCTCTTTATCATAAACTTCCTCAGTTTTTATTTCCGAATCGGTAACCAATATTTGTGACTCGTGCGCCAAAGCACCTTCTAAATAGATGGATTGCGGTTCAGGCGCCTGACTTTCGTTATTATCATTGGACTAAACAATTTGAACAGAAAGAAGTTACATTATTACAATTAATAACAATTTTAACACTACGGAAAATATGCCATCATTTAAAAGCAAAAACTCAAATAGGTGTTAATCATATGCATGCCCTATGACAGTGGATGCACATATTTAATAAAAGCAGATTTACTTAACGATAAACAGCTCAAGGAGCTAGACCAGTATTAACGAGGCCTCCATTTTATGAAAAATTGAAATTTTTCTTAAACTTATAATATTGAGGCTTTTAGACTGGCTTAACCCCTTAAAATGAACACTGCGTTTTGTGTTGTATTACGATAGATTTTTATAATTAAATGAGTGAACCATGAACAAGAACCATTCAATTAAATGGATATCGGGTAATTGGAAGAGTTGTGCAATGTTTATGATGACTCGAGAGATTCAGTAAGAGCACATTTGTAATTGCATTCGCGATAGCCTGGTGCACTTACATGTTCATGGTGCGAAAAGAAAACAGGTGTTGGAGGGCGGCCTGTCCACTTTTGGCCACCCTCACAACTTGCTGTCACCTCCATTCCAAGAACCTAAACAATATTGAAAGATTAGAAGATACAATAGTATTACAAAATATAAAAATTATGGAAATTTCTTTTTCAAATGACTATCAAAGCTAACTAACATTTAGATCTAACTTTTCAACATATAGCTGTTAGTTGTTTTTTATTGAGATTTTTTTCGAACTCTAAGTGTCTGTAACATTTATTTAATGTGCATTTATAATTTGAGGCTCTTGTAAACAAGCGGAAATCGAAAAATGCCAAACAACAATTCCCTTTATATAAAGTCTTTGTAAAATGCAAAAGAAAAAAATATAAATTATGCATGCATACATAATACATGTATAATTATTATGTATATGTACATGAATAGTTTCAAAATATGTTGTTTTTTTAGTTTATAATCAAATACTTACCGCCACTGATCGATCAGCACTGCCTTCCCTTTTCATTCGTTGTTGGATGTTCTTTTGTTCAGCATCGCCTGTGGTTTTACTAATAGGACTCTGCACTTCATTTTTATGTTCTCTATCTACATTCGAGGGAGTTTCACTATTCGCCAGATTTAGCTCGTTTGTATCTTTATAATCTACATGCTCATGTTCCTGCTCAGATTTCGTATGCCCATTGGAAATGCCTCCAAAGTTCGATGTCGGATTTTCGCTTGATTTCTGAGTTTATTAAGATATGTAAGAATGTTAAAGCTTATACATATACTATATTTGCACATAGCCATTGTAATAATTTTGTATTTTAAAAGACTCAGATAATTGCAACAAAACCAATCAAAATGAAGCGATTATTTAGCTATATTTTATATGAAAATTTATATATACCATATGTGGTTTAATGTTTAGTGAAGAACATGCTATACTCCAGTTACATAAATTATAATAAAAACACAAATGAATAATAAATAAATGACCAACACAATCAGGCATTCAAAATTAAACAGTTAGTATGGAGTAAGAACAACTTAAATAATATTTAAGATAATTAAGATATGATTTTGAGCTTCAAAACAATTGGTTAGAGTAAATATAAATAGATTTTGATATTCGTAGCAGGTACTTTGAGTACGAATTTAGCGAAAACGGTCATGAAATAAATTTACATATGTGAGCGGGGCTAACCTTAGGTGTATCTGAAGTCGCATTATTCTCTCGTAATTTTATTTGCTCATCGGCAGCATCAATTAAACCTTGAATTGCTGTTACAACTACTCGTTTTTTCACGCATATATGTGTTTTTGTTTGAGTAGTGCATTGATTTCAATTTTGTCGAATTTTTATGGTTGTATGGAAAGAATAATGAAAAAGAAAGGATTGGTATTTAATTTTTGCTGAAGAGAACATTTTATAAATGTACTTATACCTATGTATATGTGTTGAAAGTGAATAATGAAGTAATATGACTGAAAGAAATTGCAATTTTGAATGATCCGTGGTGAGAAGAGATGAGATTTTTCACCGGTAATAGCCGAAATATGATATAGAGGCAGAAGTATATCACAGTAACTTAGTTATGGAATAATTTCGAAAACATACCACATGTAAGTAATACAAAAAATCATTTAAAATATGTCCTCTTCTTGATTGGTTCCTTTACCAATTGGTACCAATACCATTAGATTTTATAAATACTTTTCTCAAACTAATTGCGAATGATTGAAATTACGATACATATTTTTTAATATTTAGAAGTTAGTAGTGTTTATGGAAACATGCATTTATACAAAAAATTTAAGTTTTATGGCATGCCTAGGGTTCAAGGGAAGTTGGGGTATAGGACGCACAGCTTCATCGTACTCGTATACCAATGAGGGGCCGAAAGATAAAATATTCGAGGGAGAGCGGCTAAGTGCCACATAGCACTATAGAAACGCAAACTCTGTTATACAATTTCAACTGATTTTCATACAATATGTAGTATGGATTATTTTCAAGAATGCCTTTCACTTTGTTAATTACTTCTTGATTGAATCAGTAGGTGCTGCATAATTTTGGGGCCAACGGGTTGTGTTGTAGGCAATTTGAAATTGAATTGTAGAATTTATGCATTAGACAAACAATTTACATATGTATATCTATTTGCTAGTACTTAGGTTGGTGGTGTGTTGGCGTTAGAGCTGACTCTTAGATGATTTTCGTTCTTTATTTGATTCGTTGTGAATATTCTAATTCATTTTACTCTTTATAAATTGTATGGCGATCATCTTGAAATGAACATATGAATAAAAATAATATAATAAAACATATTTTTAATTAAGTCTATTATGAACACAAAAAGCTACAAATTATTGATTCAATTAACTTCGATATTTAGATAATATTTATAAAAACTTAATTTCTTACAAATGTACTTAAAAAATTACAACTAAAATGAATTTGCAAAATACTTGGCAAAATACTTGCTGAAGTTGTATTTTGTGTTGTACAACTGTACTATATAAAATATATACTACATGTAAACTAATTCCGTTAATGATATGAAAGCCCTAACATAACCCGTCGAAATATTCTTTTTCTGCTCTAGTAACGAACCAGCAATTGAAATAAGAGTAAAATCGATAATTCTGGTAAATAGTATTATCTACGCTCTTAACCTTCAATATAACATACTACTTTTTTGTGGAATTTGTTTAAAAAATTTTTGTTTATCACATTTATGGACATATGTGTGTACTTCCACCTGCTGTACATACATAAGTGAAATTTTGTTTATGTGAGAGATCAATGGATATTTTTCTCCTTTTCAGTAACAGGTTCATATATACGTATTTATGTATAATTAAATCTTAAACACTTATTTTGATAAAAAATAGCAACTTCAGCGTATATTTATTGCACTAAATCTGTCCCTAGCAGATCAATAAATTTAAGATTGTAATGCAATTTGACTTGAACCGCTTGTTCATTGATAAATATGTACTATATGTTTGTATTAATGAACTTTGCTTAAGGAAACGTCTACAGTTTGCAATAAATGAGTGTGTATGTATGTATATGTTTTGGGGAGCGTCTATCTAACCTTAGCTTCGTATTGATCTGAGTTCATTTCTGCGATCAATTTTGCCATCGCCTTTTCGGTATCCTCAAGCTTTTTACGCAATTTCTCAATTTCCATCAATTGTTCAGTTTCCTTGCTGTATCCGGCAGCCAAGCTTCCCCCAGCGCCAGTGCCAACACCACCAAAAGTGCTGGGTATACCATGACTGTGCTGCTTCAGCTGCGTCGAAAGAATGGATGCCGCCGTGGCAGTTGCCAAACTGGCATTGTAAAGCTCGCTACCACTTGCAACACCGCCGCCACCACCACTGCTGATCTGTTCATGTGGTTTGGACCCTAGAATGTTATTGGTTTCGGTATTTCGTTTCAGTGGATTAATATACAACACACTCCACTTTTAATCTCTAGTTTCTTATAATACACATTGCTTAATTTTGTCGCTTAATAAAATTATGAGTAAATTCAAAATAGTATGACGATAAAATCTACGTACATAAATGCGCAAAGTAAATACAAATGTATGCATCTGCAAGCGTTAACGGGATAAGTTGTGTATGTAATCGGATGTTCATTTTTATAGTAAAATGGAATAAGGCTTAAGTTAAGGTATGTAAATATGTGGGTGTCTGTGTTATTACAACATCATAATACTTTACAACAACAAAAGTCGGATATTAGCTTAAGTTAAGCTTAATGGGCTTTGGTGTGAATAAATAATAATAATGAAAAGGTAAAAAGTCTTGTGCCCTTTGCAGTTATGAGTAAATATCTATCAGTTTTACAGTGCTTTCTAAAGAAATCGCAATAAATCGTTCATGAGTAAAAGTATGTTTTTAAGTACACAGTCAGAAAAGTAGGACATATTTTAAAATGATTGAGATAAAAACTAGAAAAAAATACTTTCAACTAAAATGTAATCACGTTTTATAAGTATGCGTGTGTAATGTTCATTCATATATACTCGCATTGTTTTGAAAAATTTTGCTTACTTGCTTGATGTTCGCGCCACCCTGATTTATAATTTTAGATGAAGATAAACGAAGTAAGTTACGATTGAGTATAAATTAAAAAAATTACATATTTTTATATTTGTGGATAAATGTATATTTTCTAAAATTAAAATAATGCATGGAATAAACCTACGATGAAAAATACTTACATACATACATAAACGAATGCGAATATGTGATTGAAATATTATAACCTTAACCATCAGATGTTTTGTTATACCCATGATATGAAAAAGTAAAACGTTCCACCTAATGACAGACGTTGTCGCATTAACTATTACACGTTTGGCTAAGAATTATGATTTTTTCATATAAAATTCCATTTATTAAGTAATTCCATTTTATAAGTTCATTAAATCACAACGAACATTTAAAAACAGAGAAGTAGAGTCTGGGATTAGTACCCAAACATAAGAGCTTGATAGACAGCAAACAATAATTAATATATACTACATATTCAAATAAAATTTAATTGCTAACGCCGTGGTAACGTTTACTTTAACAATATTTAAACACAAGTATTTCCTTTTTGGTGCGAACTTTACTATAGAAGTTTAATATAGATATGTATGTATGTTTTTTTACAATCCTTTCTATTTTCAATCGCAAAAGTAGAATGGACCGACTCAAACAAGTACGCAACATAGAGCTAAGGTCATATCTTTTTATATTGCTACAAAAACCCGTTAGATGAACCAATAATATTGGGGAGAATGTACATATGGTTCTCTTTACGCACCTACACATACTTGTTTCAATGATTGGATAACAATGATTTAGAAACAAGACCTCAGAGTTTAAATTACTTATCAAAATATAGATACATATGTTAACTCACCTAGTTTAGAATTATTCGCTTCGTCAACTTGTCTTCCATTTTCTTGACCAAAGACTTCTTTTCTAAAGTCGGGATTGGTAGGCATGGGTCCATAAGGTGCATTCGGCGTTGGCCGCTTGAACACTATCTGTGAAGTAATAATAAGAAAATCAATTACTAAGCCATTTTCTGGAGTTTTCTGGAATTTTGAAAATTTGAAGGCTATTTAGATGGCAAATATAGTTGCTTAATACCAAAAAATTTATCTAAATTAATTTGTTTACCTTCATAATCGTGTAACCGAAGAAGACTATTATCCCAATTGTATAAAGTGGCATTATGAAGCCCATACTATTACCAGCACGGGCCTGCGGTTGATGCATAGATCCGGCGCCCATGGGTGGGCGCATTCCGGGAATAGGGCCAGGCTGTAAAGTTAAATGTATAATAACTTGGAATCCATGGACGTATGTAAAAATATTTGTTTATTATAATTGTGTTGGGTACATTGAATGTAAGAGTTCAGTATGTGACTGCGAGAGCATTAAAACACTAATGATATCCATTACATTCATACCACAAAAACACATATGTGCACACATTTATTATTCAATTGGCTATGTGTTTCCAATGTAAATGCAGAATTTATGTATGAACGAAAACAAATCGAAATGATCTTGGAAGAGAAAAGCGAAAGTTTTAGGTAGAGCGAAAAGTGTGCGAGTAATTTTGACCGTGAATTTTTTAATTTCTACTCAGAGTTCATTATCGCTATATGTATGAACACGAACATCGGTAGTATGCTGGACTAGTGGTGGTGTTATTCATCGCTACATATGTACATATGTATGTACCTATTACTATGTCTATATGTATATATGCTTTTGTTTATGAAAATTTAAATTGTTTTATGTTTATAGCTAGTCCATTTAAAGCGAATTGGTTAAATAAAAAAAAATCGTAGGACATAAACGGGGACTCTGACTAATTCCAGAGTGCGGTAAAGGGAAACTTACAAAATCGAGAATAATTATGTTATTATAATATACTATACATACATATATTTAAGTATGTATAATAAGACCTTTAAGAAATGAAAAGTATCAGTACGTTACGAGTATAGCGTTATTAGATTAAAAGGTCGGGACGTCAGTTTAAACCGTCTACATGTTATACTCACGCGGCCATCAACGACACGTGGCGGTGGATTGCTGGCTGATCCTTTGCGCTCCAAAATTGGCACTGTCGGTGTAGTTGCGGGAATGGCACGACCCCGTTCACGCATCGCTTGATAGATGGATTCGGGATGTAAATGTGCTGGACGCTCCTGCCGTAAACCTGGATTAGAATCTATTATTACATGGTGATTACCAATAAAAGTACATTTCTAAAACTTGTGTTAGTGTTGCTACGAAAAAATAAATAAAATATCGTTAAGGCGAAAAAAGTATACATTTTCCAAAAATAAGCTTTAGTCATATTTATCAACTATATTCAACAGTTAGTACAAACTTCAAAACATATGTATGTGTATTCATAAAACTTCTTCCTCTAAAATTCTGGGATGTGTACATACATACATTGTATGTATGTGTAAATAGATACATTCATAGTAAAGATATACTTTCCTAAACTCTATGAAAACTGATAATTACTCGTACATTAAGACAGACGAAATTTATCAATCAGATGTTTCTGTGTTTTCGTTAGTTTGTTTTTACGAGGCATATACTGTATTGTTCTTCCTTTGGGCTTGATGTCATAGTAAAATAATATTCGCAGAATAAGAGTAAACCCTTTATGCAAGACGCATTGAATCAAACACTGTTGGCTTTACATAAATTCCATTTCTAAGGGGCCTGAAGATAATAGTTTAGTTGAAAACATTTTTGATATTTGGACCGATAAGGGAAAAATGTCAAGGTGTAAATGCAGACACAAATCGATTGATTAACGTTTGCTACAAAGCATGGAAACTATACTAAGGATACCACGACCGTCGTTGTATGATTGTTATTAATCAAATTCGTAACTAGATTTCCTATTTGGAACAGCTTTAGTATGCACTATCTTTTTCGATTTCCTTTTCTTCCGGTAATATTACTTCCTTCTTCTTCTTTACTGGCGTAGACACCGCTTGTAAAGAAGAAGAAGGAAGTAATATTACCGGAATATTACTTCCCCTGGAACTAAAAATAGACACGAAACCGCGGGTTAAAGGATACCACTTTTATAAAACGTTTTTTTGGCCCTCAAACAATATTAAACACATTTCGGTTACGCAAACTAACTTTTATTAGTAATCCATAAATTTAAAGCCTATTAATATGTACAAAATAACTAATTTCGGGAGGGTCGATCGGTTTTAAGTTTCTTGGTGTTAGGCCGAATTTCATGAAATTAACGATATAATGATGCATTTTTTAAAGATTTAGTAGTGACAGCATAACAATATTATTTAAATGTGTAAACATGTGAAAACATACTCATCTCTCCGGTATATAAATTCAGTTGCTTGCGGTACAATTGTGGACCAATTTCTGTTGGAGTTTCATTCAGAAATTTATCTCTGTCAATAACAACATCACAACAACCTGAATATTGATACACAACACAGCACGCACAATTTTACAACAGATATACGTTTTCCATACAAAAGAAAAAATGTGAAAAATAATATACCGATTATTATAAATTGAAATAATGAAAAGAAAACTGGCAAATATTGTGTATTCGGATAATTTTTGGCCTACTCACCTCCCGGTCCAAGTTGATCCTTTAAATTTCCACTTTTCGCGGGCACGTTGCTACCGAACATCATCGGATAGAATACCTTCGGCCAAAGTATTGCAATGCAACCAACTACGGTCACAATTATGACGGCTGTTTTTTTAGGACTCAGTCCATCCTGCATTTGGAAAAGATGACTGGATTGCCTCCGCTGTGAACGCGTTTGTTGCATTTTTGCTTTATTGATTTTTCGATATTTTCGGCCTCCAAAAATTATTTATTGCTTAAACGGTGACTATTCTGAATATATTTGTGTGTATGCGTATGTACATATGTATAAAAAATATTCCAATTTCTCCACAGGTATTGCAAATATGTATGTACGTATAATTATAGTGGTTCTGAATTCAGCTTTTAAATCTTTTTCAAATTTGTTGTTGTGTGTATTTTCTCATTTATTTAAAACTATTTTTTATTATTCGTTGATTAATTATATGTAGTTATACTATTTATGTTATCGGTTTTTCGATTTTTTTTTAAATCTGTTTGTTGTTGAATTTTATTTTGCCATTTCTATCTGAAAAAAATACATTTTTGATGATTGTTCGTCATTTGATGTCTTTCCGGTTGCCCGAATAAGTCACAGTTTTTTTAACTATGTATTTTCTTAATACTGCATATTTGCAGCAGTTTAAAAAATAAAAATTAATAGATTTAGTTGGGAACTTGAACATGAATGCTTATATGTAAAAGATAAATGTGTCCCAACTAGAATATTTTGTTGCAAAGTAAAAAAAATATAATAAATAGTTTGTGAATAAGGGTGCTGATAATAACAACTGAATTTGAGATACTGACATAGTATACAATTAATTAATTAGTAAAAATATTAAATTTAAGGCATTCAACTTCACCATTAATTAATAAAAACATTTCCTTTTGTCACTTTATATCGTATGTACAATATACACTTTAGCTAGATGTTTTTCAGAGCCACTGGCCTCATTGGCACGGCCTTGACTTGAACCCACAGCCTAATTGGTTGAACTGATACACTCAACAGCTATAATAACCGGAACCAAATCGGGTAGTCTGTTTATGCATTGATGTAATTATTAAACGCACAAATGTAACTCCCTGTATGTAGATAACTTTATATGTAAAGCTAATGTTAAGATGCTCCAACGTATAAAAATCACTTTTCACCTGTAAATGGTGGATGCATTTACGAAAAGCGTTATCAAGTTTGATGTATGGTACGAGTATATGAAGGATTCACGTTATTTTTTCATAGTAATAAATATATTTATATAGTTTGCGCGCTTGTACATACATATGTGTACTTGGTTCACTTCATTACTACTTTTATTTTAAATGCATAATGTATGGACATATGCATGTAGTATTCATTTAAATTTGTTATTACATAAAATTTTGCGATCCGCACTGCGTTTTGTGCCTAATAACACATTTTGCCCGTAATTATTTATTTTTAGCTCACATCTTGAGCATTTCAAATTTAAAAATTTTCAGTATCTTCGGTATTTGTTCCACAACGAGCCAAAATTTACGTATATATATATGTATGTATGTATATATGTATATGTATTTGTTTTCCAAGACAAATACTATTAAACTTAATCAAATTATTAATAGATAAATAATGCGATTTTATCGTTGTTTCAATTGAAATTTTATTTTAAATGGACATTTCTCAATTTAATAATATACCGCTTTATTTAAACGTATTCCATCACTTTATACATGTACATATGTATGTATGCAGAGACATTGTTTGTATGTTTTTGGAACCTTACACTAAAGTCGATGCTCACGTTCGATCTAGTCAAGTAGAACTCGGAGACTACCTGGATGGCGAAATTTCGTCTTCGAAGTGAAAACTTTTAGACTATCACCACAACCACCATCAAAGCCGCACTCACTGTGCAAATGTGTTTGCATGCATACTTTCGCATATGTATACCAATGTTCCAATCATCGTTTCCACCAGGCATAATCCATCTTTTTTTTTTAGTCAATGGCGTCTATTGCATTCGCGTCTGTGAGTAATATTTTTATGAAAATTGTCGTTCATTGTCTACTGTGTATTTCCCGAACTCTAACAATTTGTTGTTTGAACTGAATACGTACATACACACATAGGCCTTTTCATAAACACATCATACCAGTTTTTCACTTAACACATTCTCTCTCGCGATTTTCCTCTATTCACTGTGCCACTCAATATATTTTCCTTCTTCAATGTACGAAAAATTTGCACTATTGCTTTGCTCTTCTCAATATGTTTTGTTTGTATGTAGATACATAAGAAAATATCAAAGCCTTTGTTTACATTATTTGTACTGCACTTGACCAATCTCGGTAATGAGAAATCGAAGAAACTTACTAAGCATTGAGCTACATACATACTCATGTATGTATCAATTTTAGAGTCCATAAATACATATGTACATTTTCATACATGGGGCAGAAAAAGTTATAACACTTTTCCATATACATACATACATACATATACATACATATAAACTTTTAATCTAATTTCTTTACTATTTCGACACACAAATGATATTTTTTATCACAATATGTCACATGTTTTTAAATTTGAGTACTCATTTCTTATGGTGATCCAAAGGTGACTTGATATTACGGGAAGCTTTCGATTTTCTGGTACATTATTATTCTAAAGCGACATGTTGCCACAGAGTAAAAATTATTGTTCACCTAATAATAATAATACCCAACGGTTACCCTCCTCCCGCCCAACCGACGCGAGGGGCGCAATCCGCGAACGAGCGGAATTAGCCGAGTCATAAAAGGCAAGAGAGTTTTAAGCGTTGCGATCTTAAGCTGCTCAGCCACAGAAACAAAAATTTCAACAGCCAAAATTAAGAATTAAATTAAAGTTTATACCTTTACTTGTTAAGATTAGCTAAAATAATTTTTTTAATTGTAAAAAGTGAGTCTGTGAAATCAAATGTGCTGGAATGAAAATTGAAATCATGACATATACGGCGGAATGGTTCGTTTAACTCAAAATTTGTTCTAGAAAATTTTAAAAGTAAGGGTCTAAACTGCCTGATAGAGCGAGCGGGGACGTTAAAATTAATATCAGAAAGAGAGATGGGCTACAGACTGACCCATTCGCGAGTTTTACAAGAAATATTATACCAACCATCTTCCTACGACTAGCGAGTGTCGGGAGATTTATAAGTTTTAAACGGTTAGTGTAAGGGGGAAGATTTAAACTGGAATCCCAATGCAAATGATTTAAGGCAAAAAGTAAGAATTGTTTTTGAACGGGCTCTAACTTATCCGAATGGACTTGGTAACTAGGGTTCCATACCACAGAAGCATACTCTAATATAGGCCTCACCAGAGATGTAAAAAGAATTTTTGTGGTAAGCGGATCTCTAAATTCTTTAGACCAACGTTTAACAAAACTAAGAGCGCCTTTAGCTTTAAAAACCGTGGAAGATACGTGAAGATTAAAATTGAGTTTGGGGTCCATAGTTACTCCCAGATCAACAAAACTGCATACTTGCTCCAACCTAAAGTTTTGTATTGTGTATGAAGTTGGGTCTACAGATCTACGTGAAAAGCACATTGTTATACATTTTTTAAGGTTCAATGGCATGTCATTTCTATCACACCAAGAAACTAGGTTGTTTAAGTCTGTTTGCAACTGGCATCTTTCGTTGTTTGAAGTATACGTTTTAAAAAGTTTTACATCGTCAGCATATAATAAGACTTTTGAAAACTTAACAACAGATGATATGTCATTAATAAATAACGAGAACAGAATTGGACCAAGATGGCTACCTTGTGGAACGCCTGAAGGAACATTGATTATGTCAGAAAAAGTATCGTTAAATAAGACTTGTTGAATTCTATTGCTAAGATAAGAAGCAACCCATTTTAGAAATATTGGTTGAAAACCGAGAAGATCAAGTTTATTCAAAAGAATTGAATGGTTTACTTTATCAAAAGCTTTACTGAAATCAGTGTATATAACATCAGTATTCTTATTCTCCCTAAAGCCAGCTGATACATGTGATACAAATTCAAGCAAGTTAGTTATTGTAGATTTCCCTTTACGAAAACCGTGCTGAGAACAAGAAATTAGTGGAGAGATCCGGAAGGTTATGTCGTCTGTTATAATTGCTTCAAAAAGTTTAGGTATAGCAGACAATTTTGCTATTCCCCTATAGTTTTCAATAGATGACCTAAATCCACTCTTATGTAAAGGAATTATAAATGACTTTTTCCATATGGGTGGAAATAAGCCTTGCATAAGGGATGAGTTAAATAGTTTTGTTAACAGGTTTTTTAACAGGTAAAACTATTCGAGACAGTTATATGGTATGAATAACGATGAGGAAATAAATTACCACGATGGTGAGATGAATTGATTTCTGTGTGTCACGTGTTCCTTGGCACAATTGCAATTGAGCGAATCGTCTCATGTCATTTAGTAGGTTCATTAGGTAAAATGTATGCACCTTTTTACAACTCTAATATAGAAACATATGTATATGATTACTAAAAATTTCTAATTGTTAAAAAAATTCAAATGTTGTTTGTTTAATGTGAAGCAAAATCGATACAATTAAATTCTAAATATAACTTCATTCAAATGACCTCCACGACTTCTTTTGCAGGAACTAATTCGATGAACCCAATTTTAGTGTACTTTTTCCATTAAATCAAGTCGTATGTCATGAATGCCACGTTCAATATTGACTTCTAAAGCTTGAAGAGAGTCTGGTTTATTGCTAAAGACCAATGACTTGAAGTTACCCACAAGAAGTAGTCAAATGGTATTAAATCACAACTTCCTAGAGGCCATTCAATGTCACAATTTCTTGAAATAATCGAATCTCCAAACTAATTCGGTTGTTATACGTGCTGTGTGGCACATATAGCGCCGTCTTGTTGGAACCAGATATTGTCAATTGGTTATCATCGACAGTAAAGCTGTCTCCTGCTCCATTTCGAAAGAAGTACGGACCAATGATTTCACCAGACTAAAAACCGCACCAAACCGTCAATTTAGGTTTATGTAATGGTTGTTCATAAATAATTTGTGAATTTTCTTCGCACAGTTTTGTTTATTTACCACACCACTCAGATGAAAGTGAGTTTCCTTGGAGATGATGATTTTCTTAGGAAAATCGTTAATTTCAAGTTGTCCCAAGGTGAAATCAGGAAATTCATGACGTTAGAATCGACAAATTACGGTCTTTAGCAACACTTGCCTGAACTACTATTCTTTGTCTTATTGGCACTGGAACATTAAGTAAAGAAAATGTACGCTCGAAATCTTTTTTTTAACAATTTGACGAATAGGGAGAACCAATGCCAAAAGCGCACGAAAAATTGCAATTGGAGAACGATTATTTTGATAATAAAATTGATTAATTTGTAAACGTTGTTGTTGCGTATTTCTTTCCGTGTTTAATTTGTAAACATTACTAAATACAATGGAAAGAAAATTACAAATCATGACATAATAAAAATGCCCGAAACGCCACATAAAAATCATATCATCGATATTGGAAAGAAATAAATAAAATAATTATAAAATGTTCAGTTGTATTCGAACTATCTCTCCCTCGCTTTAATACGTATGTATGTATGTATAAAAGGAAAAAATCTTTGTTGTCCTGGATATATTAGCAAATTTTGATGTTTTGAAGTATTCAGATTACGAGTTTTCTTCATACAAGTCTTGTTTCTATGATTATTGAATATCTTAAATTTCCACCAGTTATCAGCTTCTTAGTAATAAAATTTACTTTTCTGGTTATTATTAGGGTTCACCGCACCTTTTTCGCAAATACCAACATCACGCTTGTGTTATTATATGCAAGTTATTAATAAAGATCAAACGTGAACACATCTCGACAACTCTGCGTTCCAAAGTAACACACATTTAGGAATTTTAAATCAATTTGTCAAAGCTTTGGACGCGGGGGAGATTGCTTTCACTACGGTTGTAGAAAATTTCCAAAACTTACTATGCGAAAGAGGAACAGCGAAATTTGGATGGTTCTCAAGAATGGCACAGATGTTATCAAGGTTATGGCTGTTTCGGAAATTAAAGCTTGGACAAGTTTTTTGTTGATAGATGGGCATTTTTCTAGGTAAGGTTCTGTTTACTTCGATGTATCCTCATTTTTTCGAAAAAAAAACTCTATATATGTTTTTTCATATTTTCTGTTTATTATATTATAAAAAACCAATAAAAAACCAAATAGAACATCATAAATTCTAAAAATACTCCTCAAACTCAACCAGAAACTCGAGCATAGAATATATGTATGTATGTATACACGCCTATGTTTTGAAATTCTTGCAACATTTTGCATTTTGTAGTGTTTAATAGTTTGGCTACCTAACGGTTATTTCTAACACTTAGATGTACCTCCTTCCGAAGGCTTTTCAAGAAATCGGTTTTTTGTTATCTTACTAGGTACATACTATCACAAATTTATGCAAAATTTCGTAAGCCTATTTAAAAATTGAGGAAGATATGCCACTTGAACTTTGTTGCGCCGAGCAGGCCAACTTTTAAGCGCAAACTTTAAACGGCATGGTCTTGAAACGATGTTACGAGTATTCGAATTACTCTTAGATTATGGAAATTTAGTACATAAACCGATTTTCTTCATTCTGATTTTATTAAGGCATAAAAAGCTACCCTGTAAAAAGTGGGGACATAATGAGAAAAATTATTTTTATAATTTAGACAATTTTTAAGGCGACGAAAATTATTGCAAAAAAAGCCAAATTTTTGGAAATTTCTCATAGTTTATGTTGAAGTTTCCTTAAAACCGTATTTTATCTAGAATAAAAAACTCGAGTGAAAGAAAAAGTTCTCTCTAGAGTTTCAGATACAAATTACGTGCGACCACACAACTTACGGGAACGGTCAAAAGTCCAAGTCAGTTCGTGGAAACAACAACCTGAGTATTATTGGAGATATATTGATGAACATGCTTCCCCTGGCAATTTGAAGGTATTTGTAATGTACATATATGAACGGAATCAGATGACGTCCAAAAAACCACGTCTAAGACAAACCAAGTAAGGAAATACCTTCTGATGTTAACGAATGTTATTATTAAAAAATGCTTAGATAGAATTCAAAATTTATTATTCGACGAAATCGTGAATGGATTATAATTAAATTTGGCATTTTATTGAGCTATATTACAGGTGATAAACTCAGTTTAATTGCTAGCTTTATTATCAGCTTCAATTATATTAAAATCATCTTCAAATGAAATATTTGTATGTATCGAAGATGATCAATTTAATATATTCATTTTTTGTTAAAAATGTATACAGAAAGATTGTGACCAAGGTCTAGACCAACAGGCAACAACGCTTAGCGCTGCAGTTACACGATCAAGAACTTGCTATCAATTTGGTCACACAAACTAATGGCCAAAACTGATTTATATTGACAGTCCTAACGTTCTGCTATTAAGCTATTCGAAAATTGATTGAAATACTTTTCTTTTGATATCAGTCCATGAATGTAACGATTTTGCTAAACTATGCGATCAACTATTAAAAAAAAAACGACACAAAAGTCAGCTGGAAAGTCGGAAAGTGGGGGCAAAGAAAGGTCTGGGCTTTAAAACATATTTTAAATCAATTTTATAAACGGATAAATCACACACTGGAAGTTTGAAGATCTAATTTGGCAATATTATATAAACATTTATAGGCAATATTATAAAAGTGCTCTCCGAGTTTCGTTATGGTCCATTTTATCCACAATGATATACTATTATTAGAAAAGCTAGATCCCTCCATTTCATTAATTGTCCGATATAATCGGTAAGATTTCCACCGAAAGTTCGAAAATCTTTCAAAATTGATGCTATATTATAATTAAATACAGGGTGTCCCAAAATTAATGCATTTATGTAGTTAAGTGTTGACAACCCTTAAAAAATCAAATCGTCAGCTGAGAGTTTAGGCTTAGTAAAAATGAAGTGTTACCCGATAGAATAACGCGTCTTTATTAATAAACAGAATAGGTTTTAAGTTCGTCAACTGTAAAGAGATTTTGAAATTGCGGCAATTGTAAATCTTGAGCTACGGGCTTCTGTAAAGTCCTTTTATACTATTCCGAATGCAAAATTTATTGCTCCTGCCGTTTTTGGTTATTGAATTATCGCACTTTTAATAGTTAAAAAAAAACACTTTATACCGATTTCCTATTTTCACACTGTTGGTAGGGGTGAATTTAGTTATGACAGCTCTAGTGGTTTAGGAGATATGTTAATTAAACCTAGGAGAGTGCATCACCACTCCGATTTTTTGAAAATTTTCAACCCTCAGATTTCCCTCTTTGGGCAATTCCCTGTACCAAATTCTAGTATTACATATATCTTAATTTAGGCGAATCTTTAATTTCGCCAATATATAATGCCAATTGACAATTTATTTATTTATGGTTTTGAATAGCGGAAGTAGCTATGTATGTGGATTTGATAAACTACTACGTATGTCATATGTCACAGACTACTTGAAGTATGGCTTAAACTTTCTTTGTACATCTGTTAGATTTTCTATAACCTTTTCAATATACTAATAAACCGATGTTCAATATTCTCACTCAAATATGTACGGAACAGTGATATTTGTAAATTTGTGTACACTTCCAACACTCTTTTGACACACGGAAACTACTGCAATTAACCGCTATAAAAACTCCATCGTTAATCAACTATCATATGTACTTTCAATAATATGAAATCGTTCACCTATGATAAAAGGAACAACGCCGACAAAACTTTTCCCACTTACAAAAATGCCGTTAACACATCTACTAATAATATAAAAATCAATAATGGTAGGTATTGTCACCTAAAAAGCATGGTTGCCAAGTTTGATACAAAAATTTGCGTTTGAAAGCAAAAACCTAAAAAAGAGAAAATGGAAAGAAAATATATACATACATTTTTATCTTTGTTAATTACAAACTGTTAATATTATTGTATTTCATAAAATATTATGTTATCTGTACAATAAAATAATGTTTAATAAATTTTAACCTTATTTGTAATTCTGAATTGACATCACTGATCGATAGTTTTATCCGATCCCTTCTCTGATTTACAGTAGGGATGATCGATATTCAAAAAACATCGATGTTGACATCGATGTCATAATCGAAAGCTCAACATCGATGTTCGATATTTATCAAAAACCGAACATCGATGTTGGATCCATCGATGTTGGATCCATCGATAATTTTTACATTAATAATTGACAAAGAAATAAAACACAATATATAAATTCGAAATTTATTAAGCCACAGCCAGTGTGCATAGCACATTTACGACTTATTTTAAACGTTTTTCTCGATGTTATACTTGTATTTTTAAATAATCGTAACGCATATTTCATTTTAAATTCATTCATATCTTTAAAAACATGAAGTACAAATTATAAATAAATGTTATTACAACTTTAAAAATAAAATATTAAATTTCACAGTTTAATGGGGAAGTAAGTATATGATTGTCAAATATCTTATAAAAATATAAAAAGCTGAAATTGAATTTAAAAATTTTAGATTAATCTGGCTTCGTTATTTTCAAGTTTTTCAAAAAATTCCCAGAAGCGACTTTTTGGCGGCATTTTTAATTCTATTCATTTATAATTTATATGCATTTATAACCTTAAAAAGAATAATTTCCTTTAGCATGCGCAAAAAGCAAACAGATGAATTCAATATTTAGATAGAATTCAATCATTAAAAACTTACATATTGTTGTATTCCATGTAATATAAATATATATATGCACAACACCAGTAGAATACGAACAAATCAGTAAATTTAAATAGGTACGCACAACACAATTTTTTATTAACAAACAAATAGAAGTGGGAGTGAGCGTAAATGTGCAAGACGAATCACGAAGAACGAACGAATGAAGGGAACGACCGGAATGACGCGTTCACATTGTGAACGCAGCCACAAATCAGTTTGTGAAGTTCACAACTAAAAAATTTGATTTGTGGCTGCGTTCATAGAAGACATAATTTGTTTCCCAAGTTGGTTGGTTTGGTGGACGTCCGTGTCGTGCGTGAGGCCGTAAGTTGACATCGATGATTGATTCCGTTAACATCGATGTTGCGATATTTTTCGTATGGCAACATCGATATTAAAACATCGATGTTTTTGCTTTCAACATCGATGATCATCGAACATCGATGTTCATCGAGCATCCCTAATTTACAGTGCTTTACAAAGTACTTTGGTGAATAACATATTTTGCTTGCTGTTAAAGTGTCGTTTTTATGTGTACATAATTTGTTATTTCTGGTAAGTCGACAACAAAACAAAATTACAAAGTCCTAATAAAAAAAATCACATACTTTTTATAATATTAAAATGATAATATTTTTTAGCGATGTTTTGTTTGCGTTGGAAGAGTGTGGGGTGGTTGGGGGAATAAACAACGTGTATAAACATGACATCTGTGCACTGTACGAGTATATTAGACCAATTTATACATAAATGCTAACATATTTTTCATTGAAGAGTTTGGTTTTAAATGTATAGTAGAAAAACCATAAAATATTAAAAATTTTCCGAGTAACTCTCTGAAATTATGACAAATGCATAAATTTTTAAATTTGTTATTGTCTTACAAAAACAAGAATTGTATTCGCCGTTCGCTTTCATTGGGGTCAAATAACCAGTTTTGACGTTATTCAAATAGCTTATTAGCTAATAAACTACGCTTATTAGAAAGTAATGCCTTTGTAAAAATTCAATAAGTTATAAATATTAATTTTAAAAAATGTCAAAATTTCACACAGGGCTACTATTAATTAAAGGAATAACAATGAAGAACTTATTGGACGTGATGTCAGTTCAAAAGCGATCTGAAGCGAATAAAACCCAAAAACAAAAACCAACAGACTATCGGTAAAATTAATGTCATAATTCGAAAAATCTGGCGTATATAAGTACATCGCACTTGTGAACTAAAATATACAACTAATTGTAATAATTTCAGCAAAGTGGATAAGCCTGGTGTTGTACCACGTTTCCTATTTGAATGCGCTATTAAACTGCAAATTAAGCCACTAACATCAGCAAGTGCAGCTATAATATTTCACCGCTTCTTTAAAGAAGTATCAAGTACTGACTATGATGAATATGTAAGTCGATTAATAAAAAAAAAAATTGCAACTCTACATATATACATATAATACAATTTTCTTATTTGTTCTTATGCTTTCTTCCCAGCTTATTGCTGCTTCTGCATTATACCTAGCAGGAAAAATTAAGGACGATCCTGTAAAAATTCGAGATGTTATTAATGTTACACATAACACCTTAAATCGTGGGACGCCACCACTAGAATTAGGAGATGAATATTGGTCAATACGCGATGCCATAGTGCAGGCGGAGTTGCTAATCGCTCGCACTTTGAAATTTGATTTGAACATTGAACATCCACACAAGGTAGTATTATGGAACTTTATGCTTTCATGTATACCAAATAAACCTTTATTACAATTTTTACAACAGTATTTGCTTTACTATATGAAAACGCTGCAATCTTGGTTAGGTCATACCATTTGGTCATCAGTGCCGATAGCAAAGTCAGCAGCCTCGTTTCTTCAAGATTTTCATCACAGCTCAAAAATCCTTAACCATAAACCGTCACACATCGCAATATGTTGTCTGTCTTTAGCATTACAATCGTATGGCATTCAAGTCCCACTTGCTGATGAATCCGATGAAGCATCCATGTGGTATACGGCAAGTTTAATTATAGGATATAAATTTTGAAATTTATAATGTTTTTACCAACTCTCTTTCAGCCATTTGTCAGTGATTTGACAAAAGAAAAACATTGGGAAATTATTGAAGATATAATAGAGATTTATAAGCAAGAAAGCGAAATCAATTCTTTTTGAAGGAACTGTACTGAATTTATGTCTAATAAGCGTATATACTAACGTTAAAGTAATATGGTAAATTTGTGATAAGGAAATTCTTCAAGCTATAAAATTGGCTATGGCTTATTTCTGCCTCGTATTCTAGTTTATTTCCATTGAAACTGAATTCCATTGATATTTAAAATATACCTGCATACCAAACTTATTAAACCATGATCATGACAACGTGTAAGTTTCATTAAATAAATTTTATTATTTTTTATTACTTAATTATTGGAAATGCTTGTATTAAATACATTTATGATGTATCCTTCCATCTGAATTCAATGCTTATGGCGGCTTTTATGCTTCTCGCTACGATATTCTCGTTCTCTATCATCACGTTTAGTTGAACGCGACGATGAGTAGCCTGGGGAAGGCGATTTACGTGAACGTGGTGAATTTTCATATCGAGCTGATTTTGATAAATATACTGTGCGTTCTGCATACCTCTTTGGCGAGTCGGAAAGGGAACGTGAACGATTTCGTCTGGAGGATTTAACACTGCGCGTGCCAGAAGTGGTAGGGGATACTTCGCGTCGTGTAGTTAGTGGAGAACGTGATCGTTTATAACTTGTACGCGCTGGTGATGATCGTGAACTGCTACTATTATATTGTACTGGCGAAGGCGACCGCTTAACACGACGTGCTCGTCTGCTGGTGCTATCTGGAGATTCACTCCCTCGACGACTTTCTTTCGCATTGACATACGTTAGTGGGGAATCTGCTACATCAGTGTCCTTTAAGAAATAAAAAAAAAAATAGTTTTT
The DNA here is from genome assembly GCF_023373825.1 of Bactrocera dorsalis. NCBI lineage: Eukaryota > Metazoa > Arthropoda > Insecta > Diptera > Tephritidae > Bactrocera > Bactrocera dorsalis. Next base: position 92,718,439 of record NC_064305.1, read on the forward strand.
ATCCACTTTCAGTTCTTGCCGTACTACTGACCCTTTTTAGCAACTTCCGCCTAAAGTATTCAACTTGTTCACTTATAGTCCAGCCAGATTTTAGTTGTCTCAAGCCTGCTTCCAGCTCATCTTGATATTGCATTGTTTTCACTTCAATTTCACGTAGTTTTGTGCGTTTATCGTCGTCGTAATGATGTGCAACGTTATTGCTTATCTGTTCATCATCACTAGAGTCGTAAAACTTTGGTGCTTGTGGTGGATCCAAAGTATCCCATTTACTAGTTGTGATTGCCTGAGCTTCAACTTGTTCGGGATCAACTGTTTCCCACTTCGATGGTATGAACGCACCACTCTTGGCATTTGACCTCATTTGAGCATCGCTGAGATCAGAAGGTAGTTTTTCCAAAGGTATGCCATCAATGTCTTCGTCCACTGCGATTAAGAAACAAATGGATTAATTGTAACAAATCTAATTTGTAAATATTTTTGATTTAGAATTTACATGGTACTCCATCGATGTCGTCATCTTCTTCAATACCAGTACCCCGCCTTGTGGGTGTAGTTTTTTGTATTGACATCGCTTCTGGCAATCCCCTCATCAGAGCGCTCTTTAACAAAGCTGCACCATCCAATGGTATACCATCTAAGTCTTCGTCGTCTTTTTCATCACCTGACAAGGGAGCCCCATCAATGTCATCTTGCAGTTCTTCTACAGCTTCCTCTATTGGAGGTGGTGATGGCGCGACCTTCATATAGAAAATTCCAAGAAACAATATATTTATATGTAGAGCAAAAATTTTTAATACTGGCAACTATTTTTTATATATAAATTTTTACATAAAAAATGTTTATAAAAAAATGATTTCCTTTGCGAGGAACTTCTTATATACCTGTTTTCCCAAAAATATACTTTTCAGTTTTGCCAAAAATTCCTTAGGATATATTGTCCATTCCTCCCAAACTCGTATTACATTGATAACACGCGACTTTAAACCCTCAGCTTTTAACCGACTCTCCATTGAATTAAAAAAATTGTGCAAATTTTCGAATACTTCCATTAAATGTTTTTCAATGCTGAAATAGTTGAATTGTTAAATATTATCATTAAATATTTATGTTTATTTATATTTACGCTTTTCTGAAAAATGATGCATTCGAAACTTTCACAGTACAATTGTGCAACAAATCGGATATGAGGTAAAGACGAGCAATTTTTTTTGATACCAATGTGTCTGGATTGGATAACGATTCGGTAATGCACTCACAAATTTCATCTGCGGCATCAGCGTGTTCGATGCAAAATATCATTGCATCACCAATGCGTGAGCGTTCAGGTGTTATATGACGTAAAAGGTCTTCTAAGCGAATGCGTTGACTAAAAATAAAACGGTTTAGTTATGAATAAAACAGTTTCATCATTGCTGGATGATTACGTACGCATTTGAAAGTGCACCTTTATGCACAACGGTGGCATCTGGGTCAACCACCAGTTCTTCTGGCATACCCATTGTGTAAAAATTTGCTATCGGTGGCTTCCAGATAGGACCCCCTTTAAACATTCGAAACTCTTTTTCGTTCCATTCTGAGGGAGTATCACCTTGCAACAACGAAAATAGTTTCCATCGATAATATATATGCGCAGGACTTTCGTTGTCGAATAAAAACGAAAATAATGGATTTTCTATTTCACGACTCATTATCAATGCTTCAAACATAGGGCCTTCACGTATGACAAATTCAATCATACGATGTATAATATTCAGTACCGCTCTGCAATATAATATGAACATTTCTTACATACTTTATTTAGCAACTTTATCAACTCACTTTTCTGTAGGTATGAAGACTTTCACAACAGATTTATATAGAATCTATAAAAATTAAGAAAATTTTATTGAAGAGATAAAACATTAAATTGAAACAATCAACATCTATTACCTTTTCCATATTTTCCTTCTCTTCTTCTGTGGTGTATTCTTTGTAATTTATTCTTGGTATATTTTGAGCTTCTGCAGGTGGTGGTTGGGCGTTAAATGGTAGACCAGATGGCGGTGGTGGTAAAGTAAGTTCCAAAAGCGGAGGTGGTATAAAAATGGGTTGGTTCATAATTGGTACGGATTTACCCCAACCTAGCCGCATTTCATAACCCATTATGTACCGCCCATTCAGAGTTCTGAGAGCTCTTTCGGCGTCTTTACGACTCATATAAGCAACGAATCCACAATTACGACCTCTTTGTTTTTCTTCTTCAGAACGTGGCCACATAATTTTTATGCTAGCCAGCGGCCCATATCGTCCGAAAATTTCCATTAGCTGTTGTTCTGAAATCTGAAATGATGAATGTAAAAATAAAATACATACGTTTTTCCTACAATATTTCAAAAAAACACAAACCTTGGGACAGAGATTGCCTAAATAGAGATTAGTTGTATTTGGGTCGCCGGTGTCGAATGATCCCGATTCCCGTGCTTCGGGTGCATTCTCAACGATCTGTTGAGCTACCGCCTGACCCGCCAGATGTTTGTATTTGTGACGTTCTTCACGTTCCTCTTGTATTCTAAAAGATGTGATGCATTTAATACAGTGCGATAAAGTTCTCGGTAACTTACTGTCTTAATTCTTCTTTAAACAATTCTAAATTGCTCTTTTTCTTTTCTTGGCTTTTCTTTTTTAGCGGAACTACATCTTTTTTAAGGTCCGATGCAAGCATTTTAGCGTATTCCTGTGCCTTTTCTGCTGCGCTTTTTTCATCCAGCTTTGATCCAGGTTTATACAATTTGCCCTTTTCGCGGTTGTCTTCACCTTCGAAAATAAAATATCATAAATAACAAATACTATGTTAGTTAAAATATCATTAAACTTACGTCTTGAACCAGCATCGTAGGTACCGGCTTTCACCCATACTTTGGATGAGGCGCTAGGTGCTTCTTGAAATGTTTCCACAAATTCTTTGAATACCTGAGACATATAAGAAGGAAGTTTAGTACAGCATATACTTCTTATATAAATAAATAACTGATTACATGTGCGGCGGCAGCTTCGTCTTCTTTTTTCTTCTGTTCTTCAATTTCCTTTTTGGAAAGGGTGCGTTTGCCCATGTTCCCAACGGCGAAAGCTTCCAGTTTCTTTTCACTAATACGCTAAGAATGAAAAGTAAGTCATATTGTAGTGGAAGCAGATCACTTTAATATTTACCTTCATATTTAGTATTTATATATCAAGCAGAGTTAAAAAAAAAAACAATTCAATAAAATTTCGTTCCCAAAAAGTTAAGCTATTCGTTCTTCTTCTATAATATTAAAATATCGATTAAATTACTTAGAAATGGGGTTATCTTATCGATCTGAAATTCATTTTTCAAAATTCGTTAAACATAAGTAATATAAATTGCAATTTTATACTTCTATCAAAAATTAAAGTCAGTATCATCTTGCTTTCAGGAAGTGGGTAAATAACTTTTTTTAAATCCAATTATTTAATATATTATTCTTTAATGTTTATGCTTCAGCTTTTTTACTTAAAAAAGTGGCAACGCCTGAGAAGTCTGTAGTTTTGTTTACGGCTGGATTGATTTGTACTTTCTATTTTATTAGTTTTAATAGCTGGCAGAGAGTTATTTATCAAATTTTAATTAACCCTAGGGACATAAAAACAAATAAAAATGATTTGTAGATTGTGCCTGAAGCATTTTAAAGATGTAATTAATATTTTTGACGAGATAGGTATTGAATTGAATGTGGCTGCAGTACTTGCTAAATACTTCTGGTTCGAGGTAAGTTGCCAAAACATCTTCATTATCAACTTTTATCAAAAGGTTATTTTTTTTAGCCAAGGAGTGATGACCCAATATCTACTGCAATATGCAATTCGTGTTGGATTAGCGTTTCCAATTTCAATGAATTTTACTTAGGTGTGGAGGAAGCTCATAGGTTATTAACAGAACGATTTTCATTAAAGACCGATATAGAGCCCACTTGCCGTAGGAAGCGTAACTATTCAATAACCAACGAAAAAGATGTCAATGAATGGTTAGAACAAAATTTGTCAACCACAATTCCCAAAACCGACTTCAGTAATGATGATGACGTAATAAACAATCAACAAAATATCATTACACCGGAAAAGCTTGCTGTCAAAGGCTTAAACTGTGTGGAATCGAAAGAATTGAAATGTGAACAGTCTGTCGATAATGATGAGCCTTACATAAATAGTGAATCATTTATGGAAGAAGTTATGGGTATTGTGGAAGAAAGTGAAGGTGATAAATTTTATAAAAAAAATATCAAGCTATAAATATTTGCTAAATACTTACATATATATAATAAATTTCAGACGCACTTGCTTTACCGCTAGAACGACAGCTTCGTTCCACTCGCTCTAAAACAAAGAAAATTTCAGAACACATCAAAAGAACATCAGAACGTGAATTGAAAATAATGGACAATGAATGTCAAAGGGCAGATTTTGGAATTAGAAAACGTCGAGGTCGACCACCTAAAATTAAAAGTGAAACAAGGGATAAAAAAGGGAAAACGAAATCTAAAATTGATTCAAATGAAGGTGATTATTCGAAACAGGAAAGCTATGAGGAACGGATGCGTCTAATTGATGAAAAAATCGCGCAATGTATACGTTTAGTATGTGATATTTGTGCAACGGAACAACAGACATTTTCTCAATTAAGAAAACATATGGAGAAAATTCACCAATGTAAAGGATACGCAACTTGCTGCAATAAAAAGTTTCATAAACGAGCCCTTTTGGTAGGACATATAGAAAAACATATTAATCCGGATTGTTATAGGTAAACTTAGTTAGATTATATATTAAATCGAAATGTAATTGTTGATTGTTAAAACTTTTCTATGTCCAGGTGTGAGTCTTGCGACAAAACATTTGCCGATAAACAATGTATGCGTAACCATTTCTTGATCAAACACCAGCCGGAAGAAGAAAAACAGTATCAATGTGAACACTGTCCGAAACGGTTTGCACGTCCCTATATCCTTGAACAACATCGTCTTATTCATGAAGAACGTAGTCACATTTGTGATATCTGTAAAAGAGGGTAAATATAGTTTCTGTTATCGTAATTTTAAAAGTATTTATACGTTTTTTTGCTCAAAAGGTTCGCATCAGCCAACATGCTGAGCACACATATGAAAACAATGCATTCCAGTTATGGTGCCACTATGTGTGATGTTTGTGCGAAGGTCATAAGGGGGCGCACAGCTTTTGCCCGACATCAGTTGGAGCACTCTGGTATTGTTTTGCCGAAAGTTCAATGCGAAAAATGTGGATCATGGCATAAAGATAAATATAGTTTACAGAAACATAAGCGACGTCATAACGACGATGGCACCTTACACGTTTGTAGTATATGCGGAAAGGTGGCGCCAAATCGCAGCGCCCTACTCAGTCATCAACGTTATGTTCATAAATCTGAACGCGTTTTCGAGTGTAGTGTTTGCAAGAAGGCTTTCAAAAAAGCTATATCTTTAAAGGTATTTTCTAAAATATGCATTCGTTAATTACTTATAGTGATATATACACATATATACATGTGTGTGTTTTATAGGAGCATATGACCACGCATACAGGCGAGGTGTTATACAGTTGCCCACACTGTCCTAAAACATTTAATTCCAATGCAAATATGCATTCACATCGTAAGAAAATGCATCCTAAAGAGTTCGAAGAGACCCGCAAACAGCGGCGTGAAAATGCTGCGAAACCAGATGTTTATATCGATAAGATAGATAAAGACAAATCAACCGAATCAAAGTTTCCGAATAGTCAAAATGCTACAGAAGTCGATATCAGCAGTGATGATGATTCTATGCCACAAGTAATTATGATTAAATCAGACGATGGAAGAGAAACACACAACATTTTAGTGACAACAGAAGGTTTCAGTGATAACGAAGACGCGAATCCGAACGACAATAGTATAATTTTTACAATAAATTAGTATAAGGTACTTGAAATAAATTTTTATTTTATATCAAATACAAATCTGTTTAATTTTAAATATATCCATGTTTAGGCTAGCATATCAATTGGACAGAAAATTAAAATTATTAGTGATATTCAGCAATTGGTTATATTATTTATTATGATTTGTTTTTAAAGCGATGAACTGGAACAGATAATACTAACCGCGCTCGCATATTATTTCGACCGCATTCGGTTCCATAAGTATCGACTCTAAACATCGATGTACAGCGGATCCGAGTATCTCATCAAGCAGAAAATTTACGAGACTGAAATAAGTTCGTAAAATACTTTTTTGAAAGGAATCATTAGTAAATTAAACGATATACGATATTTACTTTTCATCAGCGACGAATCGCCAAAGATTCATTTGCAGATAATGAGTATCCACTTGTACCTGTTGCAAGCCAAATTTACTAAATGTGCGAAGACGTACGCATTCCAAAAGAGTCTAAAAATGTATGCATACTTTTAAAGAAAAAGAAACAATCCTAAGATATTCACCAAACTAATTTACCTTCAAGCCAATCTTAATGATACCAGTCACAATGGACACCTTTGAAAAATCAACATTAGTAAATATGTCAATGCGCTCCGAAAATAATCGATGAATATTCGAGACATAGTTAGATTCTAATTGTGATGGCGTATAATTCGACCAATTAGAACGATAATGTTGCTTAGTTGTTGTTAATGTGCTAAAATGGGTTTTACGACTAGAATCACTGCTTGCTGTTGTCCTAACGCCGGCTTCATAAAGGCTAGCCACAACGGTTTCGATTGACCCCAGCTCTTCCACAACCCGTTTCATTACAGCCCGTACTGAACGAGGTTCAAGACAGTTTAGCCAATCTCGAGTTTCTACGCTCTTCCTCATCATCTAATATGATTATAATGTACATACATATATACATATGAATATGTGTTATACATATATAGTAAATGTAATACCTGTGAAATATTTGTGCCCTGTAAACGAACATATGCATCTAATAGGGTTTGCGCAGTTTCGCGCATTTCTGCGCAAATTTCGGTTTCATGAGTTAATACTGCACTGTTTTCTGAATCGATTTCATATAAGTCGTCAACCAAAGTGATCTAAAATAAAAACGAGTAATATAATTTTTTGTAAATATTGTAGACCTAAGAATTTACCAGAATATGCACACCATTTTGCTCCATTTCCACACATGTTTTTGATAAAACCAATAGAAGATTTGGAGGACTTGGACTAGAAATTTCAGCAAAAGAACACATCATTTTAGAAATATAACGCATGAATCCTGAAAATTTTTATATACTATATATAATAAAAATTGATGTCACGTGGCATTATTTATATTTACCAATTAATAAACTCTCCCGTATACCTTCAACGCATAGACCTCCTTTGTAATCTGCTTTAATATTGAATGACCAATCCGTCTGCAGAAATACTAATAAATCTTGTAACACCCCTTTTACCTTTTCCACCATTGACATATACAAATTAGTAATTAATTCATTCAAATTTGCCCCATTATTATTGTCACTTTTTGCAGAAACTAGTGCCAAACGTACAGAGCTAAGGCTATCGGAGAAGTGATCTTTTAATGATTTAGAATGTGCTTCGCAAAGTTGATGTGCAGCTGCGATTATGATGTCTACTGTGTTACGTTGTATCTCCAATCCACGACAAATATTGCGCATAGCCAGAAGGCGTCGATGGAGGCGATCAAGGGCTCGAAGTAGTATTTGCGTATCACCAAAGCCAATGTCTGATTCAACACGATCATGAACGAGTGTCAAGTATTTGTCAATATTTTGGTTAAGAAATACGTTTAATTGGCGCAAGGAATGTTCTTGAAAATCATCGCTAAAGATAAAATTAAAGACAAATGTGGATTTTTATGCAATTCTGAGGGCACTTTTGAAAAACTTATAGTGCAGATCTTACCTTTCTTTATCATAGCTTTTTGTTACAAACATATCAAAATATGAAGTAACCACTAATGTTAGGTCATTGAGAAATCCTTCTATGCCCATATCAACAAATTCAATCATGTCTCGTTCAGTTTGATCCTTGTTATATAACAACCATTAAGCCATTTATGTAAAGATCACAATAAATTATATTACAAATACCTGCAGTAGTACTATTTGTTCGTGCAAACGTTTTGCAGCACAAGTCAGCATTTCATTAGCCAAATCTGCAGGTTTTTCATCTAACTGCAATAATAACTCACCAATTTCACTTAAAGATTGAGCTGAATTACTCGCCATTTGAAAATCATTCCTCAGGCGGCCTTTCAAGTCGAACAATATTGACGCGCAATCTCTCTGAATGCCATCGAATGAGGGTTGTCGACCATATTGTGCAAACACCTTTTGTGCATGTAAATAGTCTTGAACAGCTTGAGCGTAATTCTGTTCTTCTATTAGACCCTTCAATTTCGCTGGCAGAGAGGATAAAAATTGCAGACGTTTAAGTAGCGAGTGTTTTTCAGACAGACGACACAGTTGCGAACGAGTCCCCTGTAATGTATCTGTAATTTGCTCACTAAACGATGTTATGGAATTCATTTTATTGCGCAACAAATTCATATCCGATTCCATTTCCTTGAAATCGTTTTTCATTTTTCTTATAGTATCTGTTGCTGATATGAATTTATTATAGTTTTCATAGACGAGTGTCTGCATATCGGAATGTAGCGTTTGAGTGTCCTTTATTACAGCAGTTTCAGTGTCCATTATTTGTTTTAAAGTACAATCCTGTGAATCACAACAAAAATTTACAAAACACTTTCTTAAGAAATAAGGGTGTATGGCTTTACCTTTAACAACTTTTCCAAATATTTTTCAGAATCAAATGCCGAACTATCCATATCATATGGATTACTTGCATGTTCTGTCATCCTGGTGGAAATTGTTTGTTGCTTTAGGCGCTAATCGGTACACACTTTAAAAGTTGAATTATAGTATTTTTTGTCCAATGATATGCATAAATAACTAAATATTCTTCGTACAATTGTTAATAAACTTAAATATAGCAGCTGTGCAAGATATATTAGTGCTGCCAGATAATTATAATTAGTTTAGTTAGCATCCTAAGTATTTTACTAAACGGTGAACGTAACAAATCATAAACAGGTGGCAGAGAAGGTTGATTATAATACACCTTCTCAGCAGGTGGTAAAAACAATATTTGCTAAACAAAACAAATATAAAATAAACATTCGTAATCACCATGGAAACAAGTTTTATTATATGTTTGGGACTTTGAAAAAATTGTGTTCAATTTAATCGAAAGATAGCAACCGATACTTTAATTGAGCAACATGTTTGTATATTTAAGCAAAAAGGTCTATATTTTTTACGATATACATATGATATTTACACCAATAAAAAAATTAATAAATATCTCATCTAGATTGCTATACCGAACAATGTAAAATTAAATTGCATAGCTTGGAATAAGGAGCACGGGTATATAGCAGTCGCTGGTTCTGAGGGTCTACTTAAGGTCCTGAAACTAGAACAAGGTAGTACTGTAGTATCTTTTTATCTAATTTATTACCGCCTCCATTTATTCAGCGTCCAGCGGTCCAAATAAGGGTAATCTAGCTGCTGTATCAAATTTGTCTATGAATCAAACTCTGGACGGGCATAAGGAAGGGGTTAAAGTGGTCACTTGGAACGAAAGTCAGCAGAAATTGACTTCTTCGGATTTGGATGGCGTGATTATGGTTTGGATGATCTACAAGGGTTCTTGGTACGAAGAGATGACTAATGACCGAAAAAAATCGACCGTTAATAGCATGTGTTGGACATCAGATGGAGCTAAAATATGCATAGTATACGAGGATGGCGCTATCATTGTAGGTTTGTATATATAATGGAATTACTGAATGTATGCACACTATGGTCATTCACGGCTTTGGATTCGAATCACTTGGTTAAGGTATAAAGTAGTAATGCATCGTAAACGTTTTTAACATACCTCGCAAGCCCAAGACCAACATGAAAATTTAAATAATATTCACTCACTCACATTTTCTGATTTCTCCAGTTTTCACACATAAACTGATATATGCTACATAATTTAAGGCTCTGTTGATGGAAATCGTATTTGGGGGAAGGAGCTAAAGAATACTCATTTAACTAGTGTGCAATGGAGTCCAGATAATCGTTTAATATTATTTGGGTTAGCTAATGGTGAATGTCATCTTTATGACAACCAAGGAAATTTTGCGGTCAGTAGTTAATAGTATATACATTAGTTTAGCGCTTACAAATCTATACATTTCATACCAAAAACAGATGAAGCTGAATATACAGTGCGTCACCCTTAGTCCAAATAGAAATTTTAGAATCTCGGCACTTTGTTGGTATAGCGGACGGGCACCATCCAACCGACCAGTTCTAGCTGTTTGTTTTGAGACGTGCAAATTGCAAATTATGCGAAATGAAAGCGATGACGGTATGTAATTTTGTGTAAATTACACGTGAACAATCAAATTTCGAAATACATATATATGTCTATGTGTTTTTATTAATTTAGCCCCAGTTATCATCGATACTGGTATGCGAAATATAGCTGCTGAGTGGAATCAAGACGGTTCTGTGCTTTCTGTTTGTGGAATTCTTATAGATTTCAATACTTCGAAAGAATCGAATCAAGTAAATTTTTACTCCCCATTCGGACATTTGATACGCACTTTAAAGGTTCCAGGGAATGAGATCTCTTCACTTTCATGGGAAGGAAAATCGCTACGCATTGCAATGGCTGTCGATTCATTCATATATTTTGCAAATATACGTCCAGATTATATGTGGTGTTATTTTGAAAAAACGGTTGTTTTTCTTAATAAAAGCAATACCAATCAAACGCGAAATTCAATGACCAATGTTATCACTTTCTGGAATACAGTTTCTAATCAGGTGTTGTATACATAACAAGTCAATATGTATTAAATGTATAGTATAGTGCAAAATAGTATATTATAAATATTTTCAGAGTTTCCTAAAGGAAGTCGAGCCAGCATTGGGGATGGCTGCTTGCAACGAGCATTGTGTTTTAGCTGTAGAATGCTTAAATAGTAATATGAAGGAAAACATTGTAACTGTTTCAACAAATCCAATTCAGAGTGACGATAAATGCTATCAGTTAATGTTGTGCAACTCTATTGGTACTACTGTGGACTGTAAGTACAAAACTGAACGGTAAAATTCCAAACACAACATTATCTTGAGGCTATACAAATAAGTGATCCAATTCTAGTTACAAGTAGAGTAGACCAACGTTTTATGAAATGATATTTCGGCATAAAAAAAAAATATTTTAAACAAATTTATTACTGAATCTACTTTCAAAAGATCTTATTAAGACCAAATTACTGTGCATGGAAAGTTTTGATTTTTCAAAGACTATCGAGGAACTATTTTGTGATACTAGCCAACAATACACATATACTACTAGTCTAGACAAAGATAGACCTATAAAATCTCAAATATCTCATCTCTGTACATAGCAAGAGTTATGGTTACATGCAACAGCATCTTTTAAAATCCAATGTCTAATTTAAATACTATAAGGAATGTGCTATTCTAATACTTCAAAATATAATAATCATTAATAATGCTGTTATGTACATATGTCACTAATGTGATGGCATAACGCGCTACAAATTAAGTGTTTGCAATCTTAAAAACTTCTGGTTTGAGTTTTTTAAAAATCCAACGAAGTACAATCTATTCAAATATAAGCGGTGTCAAAGGCAACTCTGACGGAAAACACTATTTGTTCGTTTCTGCAAATATTTGCTTATAGCATTCTGCTAATAATTTTAATATAATATACCGAAAGTGGTTTTGAGACCATATTAATGGTAAAAGAGTTTACAAGTTTTTAGTTAAAAATTGTGTCGATTTTTGAAGAGAGTCTACACTTAAGTGACGTTTGACGACCAATATAGAAACGAACAAGATAGTAGTTCAGTCAGATCTAATTCCAAAATGTACCACAAAACTAAGGTTATTTATTTCGGTCTCATTTTGGCAGCAAAATACACTGATATGAAACCAAATTTTATTGCCATTAACTTTGGACATGTAACAATATCCTCTTTTGATGAAGTACTCATTTGGCACTACAACACTCCCAAAGTAAGGTCCAACTATATAATTTCGAAAGCGTATGTAGATTTTTTTTATTGATTTATATCTGTAGAGTGCAGCGAATTTGCATGGAGCGAAGGGGCGTAAAGAGAATCGATTTCATATAGACGACACGCCAACTGGTGTCGAAATGGCCAAAGACTTAGTAATTGCTACAGGCGGCGCAAGTTATGATAAAAAGGCTTACAAGCAACACGTTAACATAGACCCCATATGCGCACTCGCCATGTCCGAAAAGATATTGTTGGTGGCACGTTCCTCGGGGACTATAAATGAGTACAGTGTGCCGAACGTAGCGCTTCGAAATCGTCATAAGATTAATACAAAGCCTTATAAATTGTCAATTAATTGCAATTCCAGGTATGTAAAATTGTTCTCAGTAATTAATTTTAATGAATGTAATAAAATGTAGTAAAATCCCTTTTCAAGTCGTGCAGCCGTTATAGATGATGTTGGTGTTATGACGTTGCTTGATTTGGAGGATGATCGTCAATCACAGTTGAATTTCAGTCGAGTTGAACGCAAGGATGTTTGGGCCGTTTGCTGGGCCAAGGATAATCCTTTATTACTCGCATTAATGGAAAAGACGCGCATGTATGTGTTTCGTGGCAATGATCCCGAAGAACCTATTTCTTGTTCCGGTTATATATGTGCTTTTGAAGATTTGGAGATTACTAGTGTTCTACTAGATGACATAATTAGTGGTGATGAGACTCAAAATTCCGTTAATCATATTATACAGTTGCGAGTTAAGTCGTTGCGTGACACTGATGATTTATTGCATCATGTGGGCTTAGAAGACGCGAAGCAGTTCATTGAAGATAATCCACATCCGCGCTTATGGCGCTTGTTGGCTGAGGCAGCTTTAAAGAAACTCGAATTAGGCATTGCCGAAAATGCATTTGTGCGTAGTGCTAATTATCAGGGAATTCAATTAATTAAACGTATGCAAAACATATCAGCGCCCATGTTACAAAAAGCCGAAGTAGCCGCTTTTTATGGCGAGTACGAGGAAGCAGAGAAATTATACATGGATGCTGATAGAAGGTAAGTTCCGTAAATAAAATAAGGGGACTATAATCATCGATATTTGGTTAATTTCTTTCTGTATGTATATTATCTTCTTTTGGGAACAGAGATTTGGCAATTAATCTACGCATTACTCTATGCGACTGGTTCCGTGCTGTTCAACTTTACCGTATGGGTTCGGGAGTGTCCGACCAACAAATGGAAACCGCATGGCGCGAAATTGGCAACCATTTTGCAAGTTTACGCTCTTGGTAAGAACAAGATGTCACCAAATTTCGGGAAGTGTGTACTTCGAAAACAAACAAGCTTTTTTTACTGAACTGTTCACAGGGAGAGCGCAAAGGAATATTATGAAAAATCACATCACTTAGAGGGTTTAATGGATGCGCTTTATCATCTTGAGAGATTTGATGAGTTGGAACAATGCATTGATAAATTGCCTGAAAAAAGTCCATTATTGGCAAAAATAGCCGAGATGTTGGCATCAGTTGGTAAGTAACATTGTTAGGCCATACCGTAAATATGAAGTTATTAAACTTCATTCATTTATAGGAATGTGTACAGAGGCAGTCAAGGCGTACTTAAAAATGGGCGATCCTAAATCGGCAGTAAATGTTTGTGTTAATCTGCGACAATGGGGAGAAGCGGTGCAGCTTGCTCGTAAATTCGATATGCCACAAATTGGAGAATTGTTAAGCAAGCATGCAGCTCAGCTCATCAAAGAGGATCGTCTACCAGAAGCAATTGAACTACAAAAGAAAGCTGGATTTTATTTAGAAGCCGCGCGTTTGCTAGGTAAACTGGCACAACGAGAAGTCGAAAAGGATTCCAGTATGCTACGCATTAAAAAGCTCTATATTCTAGCTGCATTATTATCCGAGGAACATCTAAAATCATTGAGTACAATAGAATTGAGTTACAAAGTGGATAGAAATTCCATATTGGACACTATGAGTCCAGAAGACGCACACGTCGTAGAACATATGTGGCATGCAGCAGAAGCTTATCATTTTATGTAAGCACAAATACTAATACATACTAATACATTTGTGGATATGTTATTATATTGAATTTTGTACAGGATGTTAGCACAGCGTCAGTTACGTTTTGGTATTACACGCAATGCTGTCGTTACTGCATTGCGCTTGTGCGATTACGATGATATCTTGCCAACAGAAGATGTATATAATATACTCGCGCTTTCTTGCTGTGCAGATCGATCATTTGGTGGGTACAAAATATTTTGGTATTGGAATTAATTTATCGAAACAAAAATTAACATTAGCTACATGCGTCAAGGCTTTTACCAAGCTAGAATGCTTGGAGAGTATACCGGAGTATAGAGTTCAGGAATATAAAAGGCTCGCGGAAAATATATTTTCAAAGTATACATCTGAAGATACCAGAAATGAAATGGTTAAATGTTACGCATGCAACTCGCCGGTACCCGATAGGTTCGGATCTTCATTTTTAAGATATCTCTATACACATGTGTAGTGAAATAAATAAATCTTTTCTAGTCTGCCAGCCTGTAGCATTTGTGATGTTCGCTTTCCAGCATGTGTGTCATCAGGCAAACCCATCACTCAACCCACCAGCAATATTTGGATTTGTGGCATTTGTCATCATTGTGCCATCCCAGTTGAAATCTCACGACATCATACCTGTCCTCTTTGTCACAGTTTGATAATTTCAATGACAGTTGAAATTTAATGAAAAGTTCAAAGAATTATTTCATTTAAACTACTTAAATAAAAACATTTATATTACTAATTGCTAAATTATTAATTCTAAGAAGAAACAGTCAAGCTAGCGAAGCGAAGTATCTCTACCTATTTAGTAGGCCTAGGCGACTGCGATAGAGTTAGACGAAGTGTTGTAATAAAAGAGGGAGGGTACAATAGACTGAAGATCAAAGTTCATCTATAATTGAATAAAATGTAATACAAATATACAATGGTGCTGTTATAATTAGAACCGGCTCTGTGGTAAATAATTAAAACTATTAATTGAAATTAACATAGCAACACATTTTATTTGAGTTTTACATAAAAACAATATGAATCCTATTTTTAAGAAAATGAGCTAAACATAAAAAAAAACAAATTTTGTCTGGTCTTTTGATTAGAAACGATAGTAATAACTTACAATATCTATACAAAATGGATTAGATTTTTAATATTTTGTTGGATAACACGTATTTTTAACACATTTTCCAGCCTTCGAAGAAAACTTTGAATTAAATGTTGGCATATTTACCGCTGTTTCACATTTGTTTAACCATTTGAAACAATTCGTTATTATTTCGCGTATTCTTAAGATCTTGTTTCACAATTGCCCATAAGTTTTCAATTGGGTTGAGGTAGGGACATGGTGGACGACAGCGCAGGTCATCAGTATTTTTATCCGAAAACCAGCTCTTCACTATCCTTGAGGTGTGTTTTGAGTCATTGTCATGCTGGAAAATGTGATGGATTGGCACAGTATATTTCAAAGGCATATGGTTCCATTACGTTATCCAAAATGTTTTTACATTGATGTTGGTCAATTATACTTTGAACACGGATAATTGAGCCAACACCACGACAGGAAAAGGCTCCTCAAACTATAACAGATTCTCCGCTATGTTATACTATTTCCACAGAGTACCTGGGGTTTAGGGTCATGTTTTCCATTCGATAGGAATAAATTGAACTTTTACTCGTCACTCCAGAGTACTCTATTGCAGTATTGGGAATTTTTTACATTGCATTTGCAAATCTTAACCGCTTCTTAATATTTAGTTTTTGATACGAGGGGTTTTTATTGCCAATGAACGCACGAAGGCCCAATTCTTGTAAGCGCCTCCTTATCGTCCGAATTTCTTCATTAATTTGATATCTTACTTTAGCCTTTATTTCACGAGAGATCGTGAACGGACTCCCTCAGTCAATTACAGACAGTCAACCGGATTTCAACTTTTCTCGTCATCCTGATTATTTATGTATATATATATAACCCTACATCTATCTCGTTTAGTTTTAGGTGATACGTACACCTTTTAGGTGAACAAAACTATAATAATCTGTAGCAACTGGGTGCAAGAGTATAAAAACTCCACTTTTCTAATTGCATGGCCAGCCAAGAAACACAAACCGGGAAATCAATTTTGATTTTTTGTAATAACCATTTAGCAAATTGCCATGTATTTACTTACAAAACCCGTTCATTGTGTACACTATGAATAACGGTACTCATAATTTACAGTGCACGATTTTTTCTAGTACATATATGGTTTCTAATTGTAAGGCCACCACTGTATATACAAATTTATTGCAAATGAAAGGCTTAAAACTGAAAACCCAATAGCCTTGCCAAAACATTAGCACTTAAATCTTAGAAAATATAGCGATTACAACATAATAACTGGCTGGAGTGTATTTGTGACATAAAATATCGAGTCATAAGACATATTTAATAGTAATAAAATAGCCATAGCCAAGAGCTATTATACTAACTGTACATATAAATACAAATGTATGTATATTTAATGCAAAAACATTCACTATGATTATGTATTAATTGTTATATAATGAATACAAGTTTTGTGTATTTTCCTGTTGATTACTCAATATCTGCTGTGAACTTCCATTATTTGTTTTTTTCCAATTCTCCCATTCTAGGGGATGCATTTTCTTTTTATGCGAATGCATATTTGCATTTGAATTGGAAGTACGCGTACAAAATGGACATTTGTAAAGAATTTCACCAGTATGTTGTGCCATATGTTCCTGAAAATACGAATGAAGACAAATTGATATAATTATACGTTGATAGAGTAAATTAAATGGAACTATTATAAATTAATTAATTTTTACCCGCAAATAAATCGCTCGCTTAAAAGTCTTTTTGCATTCCTCGCAGGTAAATACGACATTTGAATGAACCCGATATTTATGTCTTGTTAAAGCATCTTGATTTTTACATTCCCGTCCGCATGTTTCACACGTGACCGCTTTTTGATCTTTGGTATGTAATCTTCGTATATGTCGTCGAAGATTATCTTCATCCTTGAGCCAACGATCACAACCATCCAATGTGCATTTTACCTTCGGACCACCATCATCGAAATGAGACCGTACATGCTTTTCAAATGACGCTTTATCCCGTATCTCTTTAGCGCACACATGACAAACATTGGTTGGTCGACGGTGCCGCATGCATACGTGAATTTTCAAAAGGTCATTACTGGCGAAGCGACTATTAGGACATAGGTCACAAACGAATATTCGCTCGTTCTGGGGCACATGCGAGTTCTTATGAATTTCAAGTTTCTTTTGGCAAGGAAATCTCTTAGGACATTGATCACAATTGTAATTTAGTTCCTCCTCTGGTGCATGGGCAGTTATCATATGACGGGAGAGTGTTGACTGTTCCGCAAAATTTTTTTTACAGTCTTTACACCTTTAACGGAATTAGAATTATAAACCATAATATAGACCCATATATTTAACATACCTAAAAAACTCAGGATTGTCGTGTTTATACGCGTGACGTACGATCTCAAGAGGGTGAAATAATTTTTTATTGCAACATCTTACGTATGATTTTATTTTTGGATGCTGTTTTCTGAAGTGTTTCCTAACTGAAGAATAGTCCTCGCTGATAAATGTGCACAACTCGCAGATCATAGGAATGTATTTTTTAACCATCTCTTTGTCTTCCGAACTTGATTTAATACTTGATCGACCTTTCATCTTTTTCGGACAATCATTTGGTTTTGTAGATTTATCTCTTTCATTTTTACGCTTCATTTTTTTAGAGCTTAAAAATTTCCGTGTTACGTATTTTTGCTTCTTTCGGATTTCTGAATTTGTTGATTTCATGTCTTTAAGCAAAATAATATGAAAGAGTTAATAGGTGCTCATACATATATACATTCACATGCCTTATATTACCTGCAACCTTAGGCAAATTGTTTGCATCATTCTTAGATTCAAGTTTCTCGAAAATGTCATTTTTTATTTTATGGGAGCTTAGTTCACTAAAAGGATTTAGCAAGTCCGTTTCAGTATTTGTTGCTTCGTTACTAATTGAAGAGGGCATTTCTAGTTCGCAAAATTGGTTTATATCCTCACTCGAGTTGTCTGTTGACTTTTTAGCCTTCGAATTTGTTTTTTCATCTGGTTCTTCTTTAATACTTAGATCAGGATCAATAAATTCAATGTCCATTAATTCACTTAGGGGCTCCTTTTTAATGCTGTTATCAGCAAGTACCGAATGAGCCTGTTCTACCATCTTATAAAATTGGTGAAAGTTGTTTAATTTTAACCAGCACGATGGACAAATCGCTGCATATATGTCATCATCAGAATGTAACTAAAATAATTTATGTAGGATCTATACAAGAAATCTTTATTCAGTATATGTGTATAAGTATGTACCTTAAACCAAAAGTGTAACCCGATAATATCAGCAATACCCATTTGAACACCTTCTTCTTTGAATATGCCTAGCAAACCATCTGAATATTTGACACAAAGTTTGCAAAACATATTAAAAATTATTTTAATCCCACAAAATACACATCAAATGTTATCACAAAGAACAATCCTCAATGTACAAAGAAGTAGCGAAACCTTAAATTTTTAACAAAAATTAACATGGCTGTCTATGGTGAATCAGGGTTGCGGTATTTCATATTCACCAATATGAGTTGCGTATTGTCAAAAACTACATCAATATTTACTATGTTTATTTTTTATTTCCGCTCGCATATATTCTATTATAGAAAATTTGTATATTCTATCCAGGTAGACCATTTAACTCCCCGGAAGACGGAGCAAACGTGTAAGTGACTTGTTATTGTTCACTTTTGTAAACGTTAAACTTTTCTTAATTTTGTTCATCGTAGATTTGTACATATGTGTCGCCACTTGAAGTTCAATTGTTTTCTCGCTCTAACTAATGACAAATATGGCATGTTGTTTTGTTTTAACAGAATTAAACAGAGTTTGTTATCAAATCTCTTTACTGTCTGTTAAGTTATGGAAAAACAAGAAAAAACGTTAACTTCGGTTGTACCGAAGCTAAATACCCTTCACAGGTGCATTTCTGTTAGTAACTATGTGTTTAGTTTGGAAGCTATATGCTATAGTAATCCGTTCTGAACAATTTCTTCGGAGATTACCCTGCTGTCTTAGAAAATAATCTCTACTAAATTTCGTGAAAATATCTTGTCAAATGTGAAAGTTTTCCATACAAGCATTTGATTCCGATCGTTCAGTTTGTATGGCAGCTATATGTTATAGTGGTCCGATATCGGCCATTCCGACAAATGAGCAGCTTCTTGAAGAGAAAATGTCGTTTGCAAAATTTCAAAAGGATATCTTAAAAGCTGAGGGACTAGTTCGCATATATACAGACGGACGGACGGACGGACAGACAGACGGACATGGCTAAATCGACTCAGCTCAACATACTGATCATTTATATATATACTTTATAGGGTCTCCGACTCTTCCTTCTGGGTGTTACAAACATCGTGACAAACTTAATATACCCTGTTCAGTGTATAAATATAATAATGTTATTGCTTTAATGTTATAAAATATAAATTTGGGTAACAAATACTTATTTTTTATGCATAACACATAGGTCAGTTATGCGCTAACAAAAGTATTTGTTACCCAAATTTATTGTTTATAACATTAAAAAAATAACAAAATTATATTTTTTCCATAACTTTTGACCCTTGCTACTACTAGGAGCTCTTTGCAAGTTTTTTTCAAGTATTTTTCTTAATTTTCTTGTTTCCACCCATATCCGAAAACCATCGCGATCCTTTGCCATCTCAGCCAAAGTAACGGCGCAGATAAAGACCACATCTTCTCGTTCTAGCGGATGTTTAAGATGAAATTTAAATTTTAGTAAATTGGAATATTTTTTACACACACGTGCACGATATGCTCGTACAATTCCGGTCATTGTCGATATCGCCCGTTTAGATGCCTTGTCCTTCAAAATGTATTAAATGCTATTGGAATCGCGCAAAACCTTTATCATACAACCATCGGGTAACTGTAGTAAAGAAAAAAACATTATATTAGTAAAATTCGTTAGTTGAAAGCTATTGGTGACCAGCACAGTTGTTTCTAACGCTACTCCATGTTCCATCACGATGTCATAGGTGATACGAGTATTATTAATTGTAATGATCGTATTGCAAGATTCTCTTTCAGCTGCATCAAAAGCAAGCAGCTGTAAAAAAGTAATTTCTTAATTTTATTAAGCTTCTTTTGTCTAACTTTATTATTATACTAATATATGTACATATGTGCTAAGTGCCACTAACCTGAAACAGATATCGCGATATACTACATACATACATATGTACATAAGTATATGTTGGGGATTTTGTTCGTCGATGATTCCATTATTTAACACTTTACACATTTCCTTCATTACTCTTAAAGAACCTAACTGTTCCTGTCCCTCTTCTCTTTATTAGCAGAATACGATCAGACCTAATTCTGTAACAGATTAGCGGCCTTTACACGGTCAGATATGTGTGACAACATGTGTGACATCACACCAAGTTTGACCGTGTAAAGGAGGAAAAAACATGCTTGTCACGCATGTTCAAAGTTTTTAAACTTGTTTAATTTTTCTGCTGGTATGTCACACAAGTGTGATCGTGTGAAGGGCTGCATGATGCACGCAGTGTGTTTCTTCAGTCGGAAAAAAGACAGTGTGCAGGAATGGTGTCGCGCATGAACGCATGGTAACGCTAGCTTGGACAATATAAAATGTAAAATTAATTCATTTCATTTCGTTCATTTGTAATGCTTTGGGCAAGATATTTCCAGTTCTTCTAACAAATTTGTATGCGAGCGTGTTGGTCTTTTCTTACGCCAATCTTGCACCAAAATTCGTTTTTTCTTGCCACTTTTTGCAATTTCTTCCTCTTCCTCCATTCCTAAAATTTCTTCAATCAGAAGAGCTGCCACTACTTCGCGTGCCATGTTTACTCGTTAACAGCTGAACGAAAATGAAGTTCACACACATGCATGACCGTGTAAACGAAAACGTCAAACTTGTACATCAAGCCATGTTGTCACACATATCTGACCGTGTAAAGGCCGCTAATTTGCGCATTTACAATCCAAAGTACCGTAATATATGCCATCTATGTGTCGCCTATTTCAATTAATTCTTTAGCACATCCCGTTACCTACGAAATATTAGCATTCCGGCATACGCATATACATATACTGACATACAAAATACAAGTACTACCGTTCCGATATATCCATATAATATTCTCATCAATAAAAAAAATTAATAAACATCTCATCTAGATTGCTACGAGTATATCGAACAATGTAAAATTAAATGACATAGTACTTAGCTTGGAATAAGGTTTTGAGGGTCTACTTAAGGTCCTGAAACTGGAGCAAGGTAGTAAGTAAGTAAGCAAATAAGGTCTAATTCTAGACGGGCATAAGGAAGGAAGGAGTTAAAGTGGTCACTTGGAACGAAAGTCAGCAGATGATCTACAAGGGTTCTTGGTACGAAGAGATGACTAATGATCGAAAAAAATCGATCGTTAGTAGCATGTGTTGGACATCAGATGGAGCTAAAATATGCATAGTATACGAGGATGGCGCTATCATTGTAGGTTTGTATATAACGGGTGATTTTTTTGAGGTTAGGATTTTCATGCATTAGTATTTGACAGATCACGTGGGATTTCAGACATGGTGTCAAAGAGAAAGATGCTCAGTATGCTTTGACATTTCATCATGAATAGACTTACTAACGAGCAACGCTTGCAAATCATTGAATTTTATTACCAAAATCAGTGTTCGGTTCGAAATGTGTTTCGCGCGCGTGTTTTGTTCAGCGATGAGGCTCATTTCTGGTTGAATGGCTACGTAAATAAGCAAAATTGCCGCATTTGGGGTGAAGAGCAACCAGAAGCCGTTCAAGAACTGCCCATGCATCCCGAAAAATGCACTGTTTGGTGTGGTTTGTACGCTGGTGGAATCATTGGACCGTATTTTTTCAAAGATGCTGTTGGACGCAACGTTACGGTGAATGGCGATCGCTATCGTTCGATGCTAACAAACTTTTTGTTGCCAAAAATGGAAGAACTGAACTTGGTTGACATGTGGTTTCAACAAGATGGCGCTACATGCCACACAGCTCGCGATTCTATGGCCATTTTGAGGGAAAACTTCGGACAACAATTCATCTCAAGAAATGGACCCGTAAGTTGGCCACCAAGATCATGCGATTTAACGCCTTTAGACTATTTTTTGTGGGGCTACGTCAAGTCTAAAGTCTACAGAAATAAGCCAGCAACTATTCCAGCTTTGGAAGACAACATTTCCGAAGAAATTCGGGCTATTCCGGCCGAAATGCTCGAAAAAGTTGCCCAAAATTGGACTTTCCGAATGGACCACCTAAGACGCAGCCGCGGTCAACATTTAAATGAAATTATCTTCAAAAAGTAAATGTCATGAACCAATCTAACGTTTCAAATAAAGAACCGATGAGATTTTGCAAATTTTATGCGTTTTTTTTTAAAAAAAAGTTATCAAGCTCTTAAAAAATCACCCTATATAATGGAGTTACTGAATGTATGCACACTATGGTCATTCACGGCTTTGGATTCGAATCACTTGGTTAAGGTATAAAGTAGTAATGCATCGTAAACGTTTTTAACATACCTCGCAAGCCCAAGACCAACATGAAAATTTAAATAATATTCACTCACTCACATTTTCTGATTTCTCCAGTTTTCACACATAAACTGATATATGCTACATAATTTAAGGCTCTGTTGATGGAAATCGTATTTGGGGGAAGGAGCTAAAGACTACTCATTTAACTAGTGTGCAATGGAGTCCAGATAATCGTTTAATATTATTTGGGTTAGCTAATGGTGAATGTCATCTTTATGACAACCAAGGAAATTTTGCGGTCAGTAGTTAATAGTATATACATTAGTTTAGCGCTTACAAATCTATACATTTCATACCAAAAACAGATGAAGCTGAATATACAGTGCGTCACCCTTAGTCCAAATAGAAATTTTAGAATCTCGGCACTTTGTTGGTATAGCGGACGGGCACCATCCAACCGACCAGTTCTAGCTGTTTGTTTTGAGACGTGCAAATTGCAAATTATGCGAAATGAAAGCGATGACGGTATGTAATTTTGTGTAAATTACACGTGAACAATCAAATTTCGAAATATATACATATGCTTATGTGTTTTTATTAATTTAGCCCCAGTTATCATCGATACTGGTATGCGAAATATAGCTGCTGAGTGGAATCAAGACGGTTCTGTGCTTTCTGTTTGTGGAATTCTTATAGATTTCAATACTTCGAAAGAATCGAATCAAGTAAATTTTTACTCCCCATTCGGACATTTGATACGCACTTTAAAGGTTCCAGGGAATGAGATCTCTTCACTTTCATGGGAAGGAAAATCGCTACGCATTGCAATGGCTGTCGATTCATTCATATATTTTGCAAATATACGTCCAGATTATATGTGGTGTTATTTTGAAAAAACGGTTGTTTTTCTTAATAAAAGCAATACCAATCAAACGCGAAATTCAATGACCAATGTTATCACTTTCTGGAATACAGTTTCTAATCAGGTGTTGTATACATAACAAGTCAATATGTATTAAATGTATAGTATAGTGCAAAATAGTATATTATAAATATTTTCAGAGTTTCCTAAAGGAAGTCGAGCCAGCATTGGGGATGGCTGCTTGCAACGAGCATTGTGTTTTAGCTGTAGAATGCTTAAATAGTAATATGAAGGAAAACATTGTAACTGTTTCAACAAATCCAATTCAGAGTGACGATAAATGCTATCAGTTAATGTTGTGCAACTCTATTGGTACTACTGTGGACTGTAAGTACAAAACTGAACGGTAAAATTCCAAACACAACATTATCTTGAGGCTATACAAATAAGTGATCCAATTCTAGTTACAAGTAGAGTAGACCAACGTTTTATGAAATGATATTTCGGCATAAAAAAAATAGTTTAAACTACACTTTATCTACATATTTTCAAAAGATCTTATTCAGACCAAATTACGGCGCATGGAAAGTTCTGATATTTCAAGATATATGCAGAAGAAATAGTAAAAAAACTTCCTGGGCTATCGAGGAAGTATTTTGTGATTTTTATACGAAAACCAGCTCTTCACTATCCTTGAGGTGTGTTCAGAGTCATTGTCATGCTGAAAAGGAATATGGTTCCATTACATTCTCCAGAATTCTTTAAATTTCGTCTTGGTCAATTATCCTCTGAACACGCATAATTGAGCCAACACCAAGGCAGGAAAAAGCTCCCCAAACCATAGCAGATCCCTGAGGTTTAGGGTAATGTTTGGAGAAAGCCTTACATATGATTTTCCATCCGATTGGATTCGAACAATGTTTTGGCATAAAGTGGTACACACTTAAGACATTATTTGTGCAAAGTTTTATCCCGTTATATTAGTTGCATCTTGATTTGTGTATTGGAAACTGAACGAATCAAGTAGAATTTAAAATTTGTTCTATATGGGAAGTAAGCGTCGTTGTTGTCCGATTTTGTCCATTTTCATAATGTGACATAAGAATGCAAGAAGAATGCCACGTAGTACATTTTGCCCAAATCGATTTTTCGGATCCGAGGTATGGGATTTCACCAAAAACTGGGCGGTGCCGCGCCTATCGTTCAATTTTCACACTGGTTTTCATACGGCTCTCTCATACCATCTCTGTAGTAAAATTAAATGTGTCTGGCGTATTTAGTTATAGATTTATCGCGCTTTTCGTACTTTTTAACGTTACCATTATATGGGGATCGGTTTTATCGTCCGATTTCACCCATTTTCACATTGTCGGTAGAAGTTTTGTTCTCCGAAAATTCGGTTGTTGTAGCTTAAGGGGTTTAGGATATATGTACATTAAACTTGTTCGAGGGCGGGGCCACGCCCACTTTTTTTTTTTTTAATTTTTGTCCACACTCTGTATCAAAGTATAGTTTTATATCTTAATTTATTCCTTAGTTATGGCACTTTATATGTTTTCGGTTAATGGCGATTTGTGGATGTGGCAGTGGTGCGATTACGCCCATCTACGAATTCGATTTTTTTTGTACTAAGGAAACCACATACCAAGTTCCATGGAGATATCTCAATTTTTACTCAAGTTATAGCTTCCACGAACGGACGGACGGACAGGCAGACAGTCAACCAGATTTCAACTTGTCCCGTCATCCTGATGATTTATGTATGTATATATACCCTACATCTATCTCGTTTAGTTTTAGGTGATACGTACACCTTTTAGGTGAACAAAACTATAATAATCTGTAGCAACTGGGTGCAAGAGTATAAAAACTCCACTTTTCTAATTGCATGGCCAGCCAAGAAACACAAACCGGGAAATCAATTTTGATTTTTTGTAATAACCATTTAGCAAATTGCCATGTATTTACTTACAAAACCCGTTCATTGTCTACACTATGAATAACAGTACTCATAATTTACAGTGCACGATTTTTTCTAGTATATCGTTTCTAATTGTAAGGTCACCACTGTATATACAAATTTATTGCAAATGAAAGGCTTAAAACTGAAAACCCAATAGCCTTGCCAAAACATTAGCACTTAAATCTTAGAAAATATAGCGATTACAACATAATAACTGGCTGGAGTGTATTTGTGACATAAAATATCGAGTCATAAGACATATTTAATAGTAATAAAATATCCATAGCCAAGAGCTATTATACTAACTGTACATATAAATACAAATGTATGTATATTTAATGCAAAAACATTCACTATGATTATGTATTAATTGTTATATAATGAATACAAGTTTTGTGTATTTTCCTGTTGATTACTCAATATCTGCTGTGAACTTCCATTATTTGTTTTTTTCCAATTCTCCCATTCTAGGGGATGCATTTTCTTTTTATGCGAATGCATATTTGAATTGGAAGTACGCGTACAAAATGGACATTTGTAAAGAATTTCACCAGTATGTTGTGCCATATGTTCCTGAAAATACGAATGAAGACAAATTGATATAATTATGCGTTGATAGAGTAAATTAAATGGAACTATTATAAATTAATTAATTTTTACCCGCAAATGAATCGCTCGCTTAAAAGTCTTTTTGCATTCCTCGCAGGTAAATACGATATTTGAATGAACCCGATATTTATGTCTTGTTAAAGCATCTTGATTTTTACATTCCCGTCCGCATGTTTCACATGTGACCGCTTTTTGATCTTTGGTATGTAATCTTCGTATATGTCGTCGAAGATTATCTTCATCCTTGAGCCAACGATCACAACCATCCAATGTGCATTTTACCTTCGGACCACCATCATCGAAATGCGACCGTACATGCTTTTCAAATGACGCTTTATCGCGCATCTCTTTAGCGCACACATGACAAATATTGGTTGGTCGACCGTGTTGCTTGCATACGTGAATTTTCAAAATATCATTACTGGCGAAGCGACTATTAGGACATAGGTCACAAACGAATATTCGCTCGTTCTGGGGCACATGCGAGTTTTTATGAATTTCAAGTTTCTTTTGGCAAGGAAATCTCTTAGGACATTGATCACAATTGTAATTTAGTTCCTCCTCTGGTGCATGGGCAGTTATCATATGACGGGAGAGTGTTGACTGTTCCGCAAAATTTTTTTTACAGTCTTTACACCTTTAACGGAATTAGAATTATAAACCATAATATAGACCCATATGTTTAACATACCTAAAGAATTCAGGATTGTCGTGTTTATACGCATGACGTACGATCTCAATAGGGTGAAATAATTTCTTATTGCAACATCTTACGTATGATCTTATTTTTGGATGCTGTTTTTGGAAGTGTTTTCTAACAGAAGAAAAGTCCTCGCTGATAAATGTGCACAACTCGCAGATCATAGGAATATATTTTTTAACCATCTCTTTGTCTTCCGAACTTGATTTAATATTTGATCGACTTTTAATCTTTTTCGGACATTCATTTGGTTTTGCAGATTTATCTCCTTCATTTTTACGCTTAATTTTTTTAGAGCCTAATATTTGAAGTGTAACGTATTTTTGTTTTTTTCTGATTTCTGAATTTGTTGATTGTATGTCTTTAAGAATGCAAAATAATATGAAAGAGTTAACAAGTGCTCGTATTTATATATATACATACATATACATATTTATATTACCTGCCATCTTAGGCAAATTGTTTTCATCATTTTTAAATTCCAGTTTCACGACGATATCATTTTTTATTTTAAGGGAGCTTAGTTCACTAAAAGGATTTAGCAAGTCCGTTTCAGTATTTGTTGCTTCGTTACTAATTGAAGAGGGCATTTCTAGTTCGCAAAATTGATTTATCTCCTCACTCGAGTTGTCTGTGGACTTTTTAGCCTTCGAATTTGTCTTTTCTTCGGGTTCTTTTTTAATAGTTACATTAGGATCAATAAATTCAATGTCCATTAATTCACTTAGGGGCTCCTTTTTTATGCTGTTATCAGCAAGTACTGAATGAGCCTGCTCTACCATTTTATAAAATTGGTGAAAGTCGTTTAGTTTTAACCAGCACGATGGGCAAATCGCTGCATATATGTCATCATCAGAATGTAACTAAAATAATTTATGTAGGATCTATACAAGAAACCTTTATTCAATATGTGCATAAGTATGTACCTTAAACCAAAAGTGTAACCCGATAATATCAGCAATACCCATTTGAACACCTTCTTCATCGAATATGCCTAGCAAACCATCTGAATATTTGTCACATAGTTTGCAAAACATATTAAAAATTATTTTAATCCAACCAAATACTCAGCAATTGTTATCACAAAGAACAAATCAATGTATACAATAGTAGCGAAACCTCAAATATTTAACAAAATTTAACATGGCTGTCTGTGGTGAATCAGGGTGGCGGTAGTTCATATTCACTAATATGAGTAGCGTATTGTTACAAAAAGTAGTATTAAGTTGTATTTGTATTACTATATGCATCCCTGATTATGAACAATAGCTGTAGGTATATGGAATAGCATTTGTCTTGTTGTAGACATCTGGCGCCACACTGTCTGCTCGTCTAGTTAAACAATTGCTGAGTCTGGCGCCGCGACTGTCTGCTTGCGTCTGGCGCCGTATAGCCGTATGTTCTGGTAATTTCCAGACGCGATATTCTAGAAGGACACGTCGGCATCAGCGAGAAGTGCGTGGCTATAGCCGTATGTTCTGGTAATTTCCAGACGCGATATTCTAGAAGGACACGTCGGCATCAGCGAGAAGTGCGTGGCTATATAAGCCGTGGCAGCGCCAACGTAATCAATCAGTGCTAAGAGTAAACTGCTATAGTGTAGACGAGTTGTGAAATAAAGAGTTGTTGAATTAAATTAAACAGTGTTGATTTTATTTGTCAATCCAGAGATACGAACCTAACAAAGTAAACTAGCAAGAGTAAATTCGTAACAATTGGTGTCAGAAGTGGGATTGTCAAATAATCCAAATTCAAGATGGTTAAATTCGGAGAATTGAGAATTCAGCAATTAAAAAAGGAACTGGAGGAGCGTAATTTGCCGATAAGTGGGCAAAAGGCGGATCTGCAGGCACGATTACGTGAAGCAATGGAAGCGGATGGAATTAATGTGGACGAGTTCGAATTTGTTGGGCCAGAAACTTCTACAAAGGTAGAAGAAAAAGTAGAAGAACAACGAACATCATCAAGTGTGGACATGAACTTGCTGTTAGTGGCTATTAAGCAAATAGAAAATCGTCTGGCACAGCAAATAGCTGAAAATACAGAAAATGCGGTGCAAATAGAAAATCGTCTGGCACAGCAAATAGCTGAAAATACAGAAAATGCAGTGCAAACAGAAAATCGTCTGGCACAGCAAATGACGCAAATAGCTGAAAATACATCACAGTTAGAGTCTCGCCTTACACAACAAATGACTGAAAATAATACGCAGTTAGAAAATCGTTTGGTACAACAGATTACGGAAAATACTACACAACTACAAAAACAAGTGCAAGAGAAATTTTCAAAATTTGAAGACGAATTAAGCACTTTAAAAAATGACGAAGAAAATTTGAAATCAGAAGTTCTTCATTTGAGTAATCGGATGCGAGAACTGCAACTGCATGGCCCTGCACTATCAACAAATAATCCAAGATTGAAGGCACCCACATTCGATGGAAGTATTCCATTTCAAATTTTCAAACTTCAGTTTGAAAAGACAGCATTGGCCAATAACTGGAATGCAGCGGACAAAGTGGCGTCCTTGTTTGTATCATTGAAAGGACCTGCGGCAGAAATCCTTCAGACTATTCCAGACTGTGAACGGGACAACTATGAGGCATTGATGAGTGCGATAGAAAGACGATATGGTAGTGAGCACCGGAAACAAATATACCAGATCGAACTGCAAAATAGGGGTCAGAAAATGAACGAGTCATTGCAAGAGTTCGCAACTGAAATAGAACGACTGGCTCATTTGGCAAATGCAGATGCACCTGTGGATTACATTGAGAGGGTAAAAATTCAATGTTTCATAAATGGAATTCGTGATGTGGACACCAAACGCGCCACATATGCATTGCCAAAAAGAACGTTTGCTGAAACGGTTTCGCACGCCCTCACACAGGAAACAGCTTCCCTACTAAGTAAACCAGCACTCAAAGTACAAAGAGTTGAAACGGAACAACCAGCGCTGATGGAAGAAATATTGAAGACTCTGAAGACAATTGCTGCACAGCGAGTAAATACAACAGGCAGATGTTTCAACTGTGGAAAAGCGGGTCACTTTGCCCGTAATTGCAATATAAAGGTAAACCCATCAAAACGGAATCAACCAACAGAACACCGAAAGAGGATTCACCACAAAAATGCGGATGCATTATCGCGTCGCCCTTGTCCACTGGAATTTAAACATTGCTCCAAATCAGAAGGAAAAGAAGGTATAATCGACGTGCGATCACTGAATATAGAACCTGAAGATGATTGGACTCCTCACCGCATCAGAATCAATCAGCTGGAGGACCCTGATCTTGCAAAGCTGATAATAGCCAAAGAAAATGGGGTACGACCACCAAAGGAACAAATAAGTAGCGAGAGTCCAACTGCAAAAGCATATTGGGCCCAATGGAACAGCATAAACCTCGTTAATGGATACCTTCATCGTACCTGGGAAAGCGAAGATGGCAAACATTCTCGTCTGCTGATCATAGTACCGAAGTCCATGATCCCAAAAGTATTGAAAGAATATCACAATGGACCTAGTGGAGGGCACCTTGGAATAACAAAAACTATAGAGAAGATTAAACAACGGTTCTACTGGATCGGTTGTCGAGATTCCATAGCAGAATGGATAAGTAATTGCGTAGAGTGCATGGCAGCTAAAGGTCCTAAAGCCAAAAGTCGCGGTAGGCTACAACAGTACAACGTGGGATCACCATTTGAACGAGTCGCAATGGATATTGCAGGTCCGTTCCCAACCAGTACGGCCGGAAACAAATATCTACTGGTTGTCATGGACTATTTCAGTAAATGGCCAGAAGTATATGCCTTACCAAACCAGGAAGCGAAGACAGTAGCCGAAGCGTTTGTAGAAAATTGGATAACAAGGTTCGGAGTGCCCGTCGAATTACACTCAGATCAAGGCAGGAATTTCGAATCTTCCATTTTCCAAGAAGTCTGTACATTATTGGGCATCCACAAGACACGGACAACAGCGTTACACCCACAATCAGATGGGATGGTAGAGAGATTCAACCGAACGCTCGAAGAACATCTGCGGAAAATCGTTGATAAAGAACAACGGAATTGGGACAAGTGCATCCAGATGTTCCTGCTGGCGTATCGTTCAGCGAAGCACGAGACAACTGGTTACACGCCAGCAAAGATTATTTTCGGATCTGATCTGCGACTCCCTGCTGATCTTAAGTTTGGTACGAATCCTACAGCTGTAAGAAATGATGGAGATTATTGTTCTGCCTTAAAGGAAGAAATGAATGAATTGCATCTAATGGTAAGACAGCATACGCATCTGATGAGCAATAAGATGAAGGACCGGTTCGATCAAGCGGCAAATTCAAAAGGTTTTGAAGAAGGTGATCTGGTCCTGTTGTACAATCCACTTCGAAAGAAAGGCTTGTCCCCGAAATTGCAGACAGCCTGGGAAGGACCCTATATGGTGATGAAACGACTTAATGACGTGGTATACCGCATACAAAGAAATGGGAAAGCACGATGTAAAATGAAAGTAGTACATTTGGAGAGGCTCGCCCCATTTGGTTCAAGAGGATTTGTGCCTAATCGGGACGATTAGGCTTTAGTGGAGGGCAGTGTTACAAAAAGTAGTATTAAGTTGTATTTGTATTACTATATGCATCCCTGATTATGAACAATAGCTGTAGGTATATGGAATAGCATTTGTCTTGTTGTAGACATCTGGCGCCACACTGTCTGCTCGTCTAGTTAAACAATTGCTGAGTCTGGCGCCGCGACTGTCTGCTTGCGTCTGGCGCCGTATAGCCGTATGTTCTGGTAATTTCCAGACGCGATATTCTAGAAGGACACGTCGGCATCAGCGAGAAGTGCGTGGCTATAGCCGTATGTTCTGGTAATTTCCAGACGCGATATTCTAGAAGGACACGTCGGCATCAGCGAGAAGTGCGTGGCTATATAAGCCGTGGCAGCGCCAACGTAATCAATCAGTGCTAAGAGTAAACTGCTATAGTGTAGACGAGTTGTGAAATAAAGAGTTGTTGAATTAAATTAAACAGTGTTGATTTTATTTGTCAATCCAGAGATACGAACCTAACAAAGTAAACTAGCAAGAGTAAATTCGTAACAGTATTATCAAAAATTGTATCAATACTTGCCATGTTCATTTTTTATTTTTACTCGGTTTTGTATATTCTATCCGAGTAGACCATTTAACTCGTGGTGAAAAAGTGTTTTTGCATGTGGTTGAATATAACCGAGTCAAAATGAAGCATAAAGATAGTAATTGATTGCTTTACTATTTTATTATAATAATACTATTTTGCAGTTCAAATAAATTAATTAAAAAGTGGGAATTCAAATTCATTTGTGTTATGACTTTAACTTTATTATTCAAAAGTATATGTAGACATAATTTTTGAGTTAATGGATTTTTTTATAATGAGCAAATTAATTTAAAACTACGTTGTGTGTGACATTGTATGTATTATATAAATATTTGTATGATATTTAAAATTTTGTAAATAATAATATTTAATAGAATCTAATGTTTAAAATATATATTTATATTAATATTTTAAATGTCATTTAAATTTTTAATTTCAATAAATATATTTTAAAGTATAACTACAGTGATTGGTATATATCAGAAGAGTGATTGGTATATATCAGATCAGTGTTACTGATTGGACCTTATCAGTGTGGCTTCAGACCTGGTAAATCAACAACCGACCAGATATTCACCATGCGCCAAATCTTGGAAAAGACCCGTGAAAGGAGAATCGACACACATCACCTCTTCGTCGATTTTAAAGCTGCTTTCGACAGTACGAAAAGGAGCTGCCTTTATGCCGCAATGTCTGAATTTGGTATCCCCGCAAAACTAATACGGCTGTGTAAACTGACATTGAGCGGGACCAAAAGCTCCGTCAGGATCGGGAAGGACCTCTCCGAGCCGTTCGATACCAAACGAGGTTTCAGACAAGGCGACTCCCTATCGTGCGATTTCTTCAATCTGCTGCTGGAGAAAATAGTTCGAGCTGCAGAACTTAATCGAGCAGGTACAATCTTTTATAAGAGTGTACAGCTGCTGGCGTATGCCGATGATATTGATATCATCGGTCTCAACACCCGCGCCGTTAGTTCTGCTTTCTCCAGACTGAACAAGGAAGCAACACAAATGGGTCTGGCAGTGAACGAGGGCAAGACGAAATATCTCCTGTCATCAAACAAACAGTCGTCGCACTCGCGACTTGGCACTCACGTCACTGTTGACAGTCATAACTTTGAAGTTGTAGATAATTTCGTCTATCTTGGAACCAGCGTAAACACCACCAACAATGTCAGCTTTGAAATCCAACGCAGGATAACTCTTGCCAACAGGTGCTACTTCGGACTAAGTAGGCAATTGAGAAGCAAAGTCCTCTCTCGACAGACAAAAACCAAACTCTATAAGTCACTCATAATTCCCGTCCTGCTATATGGTGCAGAGGCCTGGACGATGTCAACAACAGATGAGTCGACGTTGCGAGTTTTCGAGAGAAAAGTTCTGCGAAAGATTTATGGTCCTTTGCGCGTTGGCCACGGCGAATATCGCATTCGATGGAACGATGAGCTGTACGAGATATACGGCGACATTGACATAGTTCAGCGAATTAAAAGACAGCGGCTACGCTGGCTAGGTCATGTTGTCCGAATGGACGAAAACACTCCAGCTCTGAAAGTATTCGACGCTGTACCCGCCGGGGGAAGCAGAGGAAGAGGAAGACCTCCACTCCGTTGGAAGGACCAAGTGGAGAAGGACCTGGCTTCGCTTGGAATATCCAATTGGCGCCACGTAGCGAAGAGAAGAAACGACTGGCGCGCTGTTGTTGACTCGGCTATAATCGCCTAAGCGGTGTCTACGCCAGTAAAGAAGAAGAAGTTACACCAGGTTGTTCAATAAGTTTTGTCGTTCGATAAGAGAGGTCATCGCTAATTGCCAACATTTTTTGTTTTGTTGGTACATATGTATATCATTTCATTCTTTTACAAGCAATTTGGCGTCGCCGGGTCACAGTATCTTTTTAAAATATGATAAAAATTATTTTTTTTGGAAGGTGTAGCACCAAAAGAAATTCACGAACGAATTTAAAAAGTGTATAATGATTGTTCACCTACAATTAGAACGGTAGAAAGATGGGTTGCTGATTTTAAACGTGGTCGTACAAGCCTTGAAGACGATCCACGTGAAGGACGTCCAAAAAGCGCATCAACACCAGAAATCATAGCCAAAATACAGGATATGATTTTGGAATAACGTCGAAGATGGTTATGGGATCAGTTTTTTGGGATGCGAGAGAAATTTTGTTTGTGGATTACTTGCAAACTGATAAAGCAATCAATTCTGAATATTATTGCTACCTTTTGGACCAGTTAAAAGAAAAAATTCGTAAAAAAAGACCCGGTTTGGAGATGGATAAAACCCTTTTCCATCAGGACAATGCACCGTGTCATAAGAGCACTTTGACAATGGCAAAAATCCATGAATTAAAGTTCGAATTATTGGAGCATCCCCCTTATTCACCAGACTCGGCGCCCAGCGACTTTCATTTGTTTCCAGAACTCAAAAAATTTATGAGTAGCAAACGTTTTTCATCGAAAGAAGAGGTCCTAACGGCTGTTGGCTGTTGCAGGGAAATTGTACTGAATAATAAAGTGTATTTTAAATCATAAAATTGTGTTTTTCTTATCAAACGACTAAATTCATTAAACAACCTGATAGCTTCCGTTCAGCCGAATTTAAAGCCTTTCGTCAAAAGTTAGTTTTCGGTCAACAGCAAGAATGCAATAAGCAAGGAACGCTATTTTTTGGACGTATACAAAAGGATAATAGAGATCTGCCCCACAGCTGTGAAACGGTGATTAAAAATAACGGTTATTTTTAGTCATTTGTTAATAATATTGATTTTGTCTTATAGATATTTTAATGTGTGCTAAATTCTCGTCCATACGTTGTATTTTTATTATAGAAAAAAAGTTTCAGCTATTTTAATTTTTAGTGAAGTAATAAATAATTTTTGTATAACATAACGGTTTTACTTTCATTAAATGCAAGCCGAAAATGCAGCGTTCGTTAGAGCAGAGGTACGCGATTAAATTCTGGGTGAAACTCGGAAAATCTGCGGCAGAGACGTTTGATATGATCAAGCAGGCTTACCCAGATGTTGCTTTAGCAAGAAGTGGAGTGTTTCGGTAGTATCAGGCCTTTTTGGAGAGCCGGGAAAAGGTCGTTGATGAAGACCGTGCTGGGAGACCTGCGACTTCGACAAACACCGACAATGTGACTCGTGCGCGCAAAGTTTTGAACTCAGACCGTCGAATAAGTATTCCTTTATTTTTTTAA
Source organism: Bactrocera dorsalis (assembly GCF_023373825.1). NCBI lineage: Eukaryota > Metazoa > Arthropoda > Insecta > Diptera > Tephritidae > Bactrocera > Bactrocera dorsalis. The sequence continues at coordinate 92,753,764 of NC_064305.1, forward strand.
CTCAAAAGACTCAAACGAAGAGTCAATCCGGTCTGATAAGACATCGCAGCCGTTTGGAAGCTGCACCACAACAACGCCCTTGCTCACACCGCCTTTCTTGTGAACAGCTACCTCAAGGCCGGTATCCCAATACTTCCGCAGTCGCCCTACAACCCAGATGTGCCCCTTCCGGACTTTTTTGTTTCCTTGTCTGAAAAGGCCGATGAAAGGCAAGTATTTTGAGACGACAGAGGGGATCCAACAGCATGCACGTCGACTCTCAAGGCTATTCTGAAGAATGCCTTCCATGACGCCTTCGCGCTGGCTGCATCGACGCAGAACGAGACTATTTCGAATGTTTTTATAGAATTGTAACGATTGGTTCAATGAATTTTTTTAATAGCTATTATTACTGCTATGCATTTTATTTACAAAGTGCTCTGTTGTTTACTTATCAACTGCTGTGAACTCCCTTGTTTCGTTTTTCGCCACACATCCCATTCAATAGGGTGCATTTTCTTCTTATGCGAGTGCATATTAGCATTTGAATTGAAAGTTCGAGTACAAAATGGACACTTGTAGAGGCTTTCACCAGTATGCTGCGCCATATGTTCCTGAAAGACGAGTTTGTATTAGAATTATGTATTTATGCAAATATCTATTAATTATATATATGTATATAAAATAATATTCCTGCTCACCCTCAAAGTAATTGCTTTTTTGAAAGTTTTATTACACTCCTCACAGGTAAAAACTTCATTTGAGTGCACATAAAGTATATGACTTCGTAATGCGCGACGATTTTTGCAAACACGGTTACATTCATCACACTTGAAAACCAGTCCCTCATCATTATGTCGACGCATATGCTGCCGCAAATTTTCTTCATCCTTAAGCCATCGATCGCAATCAGGTCGTGGACATTTAACACGAGGTCCGCTGTCTTCGAAATGTAAACGTACATGTTTTTCAAATGATGCTTTATCTCGAATCTCTTTAGCGCACACATGACAAACGTTAGTAGCCCGACGATGACGCATGCTTATGTGAATTTTCAATAAATGATTGCTAGCAAATCGACTGTTTGGACATTGATCACATATAAAAGAACGCTCATCCATTGGTACATGTGAAGGCCGATGTAACTCTAATAAATGTTTTCGTGAAAACTTTTTGGGACATTGGTCACAGGCGAAATTGAGTTCTTCCTCTGGGGCATGCGCAGCAATCATATGAGATTTTAAAGTGTACCGATCAGAAAAAACTTTTTGGCAATCCTGACATCTAAAAATAATATACTATTAAAATATGTATGCAAATGTTAATTTCTTAGAAAATTATAGTTAAAAGCGCTTGGAATGCAGTTAATTAGTTATTTTACAGTTCTCTAGGGTGACTAAGATAAAATAATCAACAATTATCGTACTTAAAAAAATCAGGATCTTCGTGTTTATACGCGTGCTGAACAACTTTGAACCGTTTATTTAATTTTTTGTTGCAGCAACGAATGTACGGTTTAATCATGGGATGTTGCAAACGGAAATGTTTAGCCATTGCGGTGAAGTCTTCGCCCACAAATGTACAAAGTTCACAACCCATGGGAATGTGTTTTTTTAACCATAGCATCGTCTTGTGGCGTTGAGGTAATAACTTTTTGCCGTTTTGGTTTCTCCTGCTCATCATCATCATCATCATCTTCACTGTCCTCTTCATCTTCATCCAGTTTACTCTTTCCCAGTCTTTTTTTAGATTGTGTCCTTCGCACATATTTCCGCGTTTGTCTCGGTGTTTTTTCTAAATGAAAGAAATTACTATAAACCTATTCATTTATTATTACACTAGTGAAATAATTGACGAACCTGTTATGTTTACAGCATTTGACTCATTTTTAATTTCTTTGGTTTTTATTTCATCTTCTTCTGAATCCTCATTCATACTATGCTCAAGTTCGGCTTCATATAATGGATTAACAGATTCTTCAACTTTCTCATTTACGCGTAAAAATTCTAAACATTCCTCTTTAATTTGAACAGACTGTTGAGTAAAATCCTGTTCAGTCACAGTTACGGTTTCAAGTTTCACGCAGGTATCACTTAGACTCGATTGCGCTTGTTCTATTGCCAAATAAAATTGATGGAAATCGCTTACTTTTAACCAACAAATTCGACATATCAACGTTGAAATGGTGTCATTAGGCACAGGCTAAAGCAAAAGAGTTATATAGGAATTAAACAATTAAAAATATGTTCACATGAATTTTGATGATTGGTTTGTAGTTATAAACACCTGGAACCAGAAGTGTCGTTTCAATATCTCCGCAATTTCCAGTTGTTCGCCATTGACGTCAAATATTTCCAAACAGCAATCAGAATCTTTTAAACAGAGTCGGCATAACATTTTGTGAAGTAAAAACTTTTATTTTAATTTTATGTTTTCACAAGGAAAGTAATTTGTCAAACAACATCAAAAACACCAGATTATTTGCGTAAATAGCGTTGCCACCTTTTCAATCATTTTTAACTAAGCAGAAAAGGCTTAATTTATAGAAAAGTCTTCCATTGATATTGTTACGAATTTACTCTTGCTAGTTTACTTTGTTAGGTTCGTATCTCTGGATTGACAAATAAAATCAACACTGTTTAATTTAATTCAACAACTCTTTATTTCACAACTCGTCTACACTATAGCAGTTTACTCTTAGCACTGATTGATTACGTTGGCGCTGCCACGGCTTATATAGCCACGCACTTCTCGCTGATGCCGACGTGTCCTTCTAGAATATCGCGTCTGGAAATTACCAGAACATACGGCTATACGGCGCCAGACGCAAGCAGACAGTCGCGGCGCCAGACTCAGCAATTGTTTACCTAGACAAGCAGACAGTGCGGCGCCAGATGTCTATTGTTTCGACGAGCAGACAGCCGTGGCGCCAGATGTCTACAACAAGACAAATGCTATTCCATATACCTACAGCTATTGTTCATAATAAGGGATGCATATAGCAAAACAAATACAACTTAATACTACTTTTGTAACACTGCCCTCCACTAAAGCCTAATCGTCCCGATTAGGCACAAATCCTCTTGAACCAAATGGGGCGAGCCACTCCAAATGTACAACATACTTTCATTTTACATCGTGCTTTCCCATTTCTTTGTATGCGGTATACCACATCATTAAGTCGTTTCATCACCATATAAGGTCCTTCCCAGGCTGTCTGCAGTTTCGGGGACAAGCCTTTCTTTCGAAGTGGATTGTACAACAGGACCAGATCACCTTCTTCAAAACCTTTTGAATTTGCCGCTTGATCGAACCGGTCCTTCATCTTATTGCTCATCAGATGCGTATGCTGTCTTACCATTAGATGCAATTCATTCATTTCTTCCTTTAAGGCAGAACAATAATCTCCATCATTTCTTACAGCTGTAGGATTTGTTCCAAACTTAAGATCAGCAGGGAGTCGCAGATCAGATCCAAAAATAATCTTTGCTGGCGTGTAACCAGTTGTCTCGTGCTTCGCTGAACGATACGCCAGCAGGAACATCTGGATGCACTTGTCCCAATTCCGTTGATCTTTATCAACGATTTTCCGCATATGTTCTTCGAGCGTTCGGTTGAATCTCTCCACCATTCCATCTGATTGTGGATGTAACGCTGTTGTCCGTGTCTTGTGGATGCCCAATAATGTACAGACTTCTTGGAAAATGGAAGATTCGAAATTCCTGCCTTGATCTGAGTGTAATTCGATGGGCACTCCGAACCTTGTTATCCAATTTTCTACAAACGCTTCGGCTACTGTCTTCGCTTCTTGGTTTGGTAAGGCATATACTTCTGGCCATTTACTGAAATAATCCATGACAACCAGTAGATATTTGTTTCCGGCCGTACTGGTTGGGAACGGACCTGCAACATCCATTGCGACTCGTTCAAATGGTGATCCCACGTTGTACTGTTGTAGCCTACCGCGACTTTTGGCTTTAGGACCTTTAGCTGCCATGCACTCTACGCAATTACTTATCCATTCTGCTATGGAATCTCGACAACCGATCCAGTAGAACCGTTGTTTAATCTTCTCTATAGTTTTTGTAATTCCAAGGTGCCCTCCACTAGGTCCATTGTGATATTCTTTCAATACTTTCGGGATCATGGACTTCGGTACTATGATCAGCAGACGAGACTGTTTGCCATCTTCGCTTTCCCAGGTACGATGAAGGTATCCATTAACGAGGTTTATGCTGTTCCATTGGGCCCAATATGCTTTTGCAGTTGGACTCTCGCTACTTATTTGTTCCTTTGGTGGTCGTACCCCATTTTCTTTGCCTATTACCAGCTTTGCAAGATCAGGGTCCTCCAGCTGATTGATTCTGATGCGGTGAGGAGTCCAATCATCTTCAGGTTCTATATTCAGTAATCGCACGTCGATTATACCTTCTTTTCCTTCTGATTTGGAGCAATGTTTACATTCCAGTGGACAAGGGCGACGTGATAATGCATCCGCATTTTTGTGGTGAATCCCCTTTCGATGTTCCGTTTCGAAGTCGTAATTCTGCAATCTTTCGATCCATCGTGCAATTTGGCCTTCCGGATTCTTAAACTGTAATAACCATTTTAATGCTGCATGATCGGTCCTCAGCAAGAACCGTTGTCCATACAAATACTTGTGGAAATGTTTTACACATTCCACCACAGCTAGTAGTTCTTTTCGCGTCACACAGTAGTTTTTCTCTGGTTTCCCGAGCACTCTGCTGTAATACCCAATTACTCTTTCTTGTCCGTCGATGAGCTGAGACAGGACACCTCCAATTCCATAAGCGCTCGCATCTGTATCCAGGATGAATTTCTTTCCAGGTATTGGATAAGCTAACATCGGCGCCGTACAAAGTAGTTCTTTCAGCTGCTCAAATGCTTTTTCTTGTTCCAACTGCCATACAAACGGACGATTCTTCTTGGTTAAATCATGTAAACTTCTAGCCACGTTCGCAAATCCAGGTACAAAACGGCGGTAATACGTGCATAAGCCAAGGAAGCTGCGGAGTTCATGTATGTTGGTGGGTCGAGGCCAATCTTTGACTGCTTTTATTTTTCCTTCCTCGGTGTGAATCCCCTCAGTTGACACTTTATGTCCGAGATATGTGACCTGCTTCTTCCATAATGAACACTTTTTGGGATTCAAGCGTAATCCGGCTGCTGCTATTCGCTGAAAGACTTCCTCTAGATTTTTCAGATGATCATCAAAACTTTTTCCCATGATGATAATGTCATCAAGATACACTAAACATGTCTTCCAGTTGAGTCCTTTTAACACATGTTCCATCAGTCGCTCGAACGTTGCAGGCGCATTACATAACCCAAATGGCATCACAGAGAATTCCCATAACCCGTCGCCCATACTGAAAGCGGTCTTTTCACGGTCACATTCATCAATCTCGACTTGCCAATATCCACTTCGTAGATCTAATGTAGAAAACCATTTCGCTCCAGACACCTTGTCTAATGTAGCGACGATTAGTGTTATAGGATAACTGTCTATCTTTGTTAAATCATTCAACTTCCTATAAACTACGCAGAAACGGTTGCTACCATCTTTCTTTTTAACTAAGACGATAGGTGAGCTCCATGGACTTATTGAAGGTTCGATTACACCGTTTTTGTGCATGTCTTCAATAATTTTGTTAGCATCCTCTCGTTTTGCTAGTGGAACCCTACGCGGAGCTTGTCGGATTGGTTTAGCGTCTCCAGTATTTATGCGATGTTTGACAATGCCGGTTCTTCCTGTGTTTCCTTCGTTTGCAAATATGGATGCGTATTTTTCTAATAGTTTTTCTGCTTTTAATTTTTCATTTCCATGCAGTTCGTTCAGCAAATTATTTAGGAGTGTAGGACTTATCTGCTGAGGCTCAATCGTAGGCTTCTGTTGTGACCGTTCGCATCGTGCTATTGCACTTATATTCTGGCACTGTCCAATTACTGCTCCTTTCTTCAGACTTATAGGCGTGTTGAATTCATTCACTACTCTCACCGGAATGGTGGCGTCTTCTCTAGTTTTCACAAGCGTTCTTCCTACCAATATGGGTGTATCTATTTTTGTTGGTTCCACAATCCACAACTCTTCAGTCCCACCTCCTCCATTCACTTTAGCCCATACAATCGCCTCAGATTTTGGTGGAATGCTCTGATTATCATCAACAATCACCCTCTTACTTTCAACGTTGGTCACATATCCGGTGTTTATAGGCATCTCCATGTTCTGGCAAAACAGCATTTGCTTGTTTAAATCCAAAGTAACCCCGTGATCAATCATGAAATCTACTCCCATTATAATTTCATCCGTGATTTCTGCTACGATGAAGGTGTGATTAACTTCCAGGGTACCAATCATCACTTCGCAAAACACTTTTCCCGCGACAGCTGCTTCCTCCCCGGTGGCCGTTCGAAGCTTGCAACCGACTAATGGTTCAACCGTCCCTCTTACCACATCCGGTCGGATAATTGAATGTGTGGCACCAGTATCCAAAGTAAGCGTTGACAGTCGTCCATTTACGATGCCGTTGATAGTAAGATTGTTGTCATGGCGACCTATTTGTGATATCGAGATGGTGGGGCAAATAAAGGGTGATTTTTTAAGAGCTTGATAACTTTTTAAAAAAAAAAACGCATAAAATTTGCAAAATCTCATCGGTTCTTTATTTGAAACGTTAGATTGGTTCATGACATTTACTTTTTGAAGATAATTTCATTTAAATGTTGACCGCGGCTGCGTCTTAGGTGGTCCATTCGGAAAGTCCAATTTTGGGCAACTTTTTCGAGCATTTCGGCCGGAATAGCCCGAATTTCTTCGGAAATGTTGTCTTCCAAAGCTGGAATAGTTGCTGGCTTATTTCTGTAGACTTTAGACTTGACGTAGCCCCACAAAAAATAGTCTAAAGGCGTTAAATCGCATGATCTTGGTGGCCAACTTACGGGTCCATTTCTTGAGATGAATTGTTGTCCGAAGTTTTCCCTCAAAATGGCCATAGAATCGCGAGCTGTGTGGCATGTAGCGCCATCTTGTTGAAACCACATGTCAACCAAGTTCAGTTCTTCCATTTTTGGCAACAAAAAGTTTGTTAGCATCGAACGATAGCGATCGCCATTCACCGTAACGTTGCGTCCAACAGCATCTTTGAAAAAATACGGTCCAATGATTCCACCAGCGTACAAACCACACCAAACAGTGCATTTTTCGGGATGCATGGGCAGTTCTTGAACGGCTTCTGGTTGCTCTTCACCCCAAATGCGGCAATTTTGCTTATTTACGTAGCCATTCAACCAGAAATGAGCCTCATCGCTGAACAAAATTTGTCGATAAACACATTTCGAACCGAACACTGATTTTGGTAATAAAATTCAATGATTTGCAAGCGTTGCTCGTTAGTAAGTCTATTCATGATGAAATGTCAAAGCATACTGAGCATCTTTCTCTTTGACACCATGTCTGAAATCCCACGTGATCTGTCAAATACTAATGCATGAAAATCCTAACCTCAAAAAAATCACCCGTTAGTTGTGGGAACCAGCTCACGCCCCTTTGAACTGTTCCGTTTTAGTTTAACGACTTGTGAGATGTGGATGCTCCGTCCTCGTTATCTGTTGGTTGTTTCCGTTTTGATGGGTTTACTTTTATATTGCAATTTCGGGCAAAGTGACCCGCTTTTCCACAGTTGAAACATCTGCCTGTTGTATTTACTCGCGGTGCAGCAATTGTCTTCAGAGTCTTCAATATTTCTTCCATCAGCGCCGGTTGTTCCATTTCAACCCTTTGTACCTTGTGTGCTGGTTTACTTAGTAGGGAAGCTGTTTCCTGTGTGAGGGCGTGCGAAACCGTTTCAGCAAACGTTCTTTTTGGCAATGCATATGTGGCGCGTTTGGTGTCCACATCACGAATTCCATTTATGAAACATTGAATTTTTACCCTCTCAATGTAATCCACAGGTGCATCTGCATTTGCCAAATGAGCCAGTCGTTCTATTTCAGTTGCGAACTCTTGCAATGACTCGTTCATTTTCTGACCCCTATTTTGCAGTTCGATCTGGTATATTTGTTTCCGGTGCTCACTACCATATCGTCTTTCTATCGCACTCATCAATGCCTCATAGTTGTCCCATTCACAGTCTGGAATAGTCTGAAGGATTTCTGCCGCAGGTCCTTTCAATGATACAAACAAGGACGCCACTTTGTCCGCTGCATTCCAGTTATTGGCCAATGCTGTCTTTTCAAACTGAAGTTTGAAAATTTGAAATGGAATACTTCCATCGAATGTGGGTGCCTTCAATCTTGGATTATTTGTTGATGGTGCAGGGCCATGCAGTTGCAGTTCTCGCATCCGATTACTCAAATGAAGAACTTCTGATTTCAAATTTTCTTCGTCATTTTTTAAAGTGCTTAATTCGTCTTCAAATTTTGAAAATTTCTCTTGCACTTGTTTTTGTAGTTGTGTAGTATTTTCCGTAATCTGTTGTACCAAACGATTTTCTAACTGCGTATTATTTTCAGTCATTTGTTGTGTAAGGCGAGACTCTAACTGTGATGTATTTTCAGCTATTTGCGTCATTTGCTGTGCCAGACGATTTTCTGTTTGCACTGCATTTTCTGTATTTTCAGCTATTTGCTGTGCCAGACGATTTTCTATTTGCTTAATAGCCACTAACAGCAAGTTCATGTCCACACTTGATGATGTTCGTTGTTCTTCTACTTTTTCTTCTACCTTTGTAGAAGTTTCTGGCCCAACAAATTCGAACTCGTCCACATTAATTCCATCCGCTTCCATTGCTTCACGTAATCGTGCCTGCAGATCCGCCTTTTGCCCACTTATCGGCAAATTACGCTCCTCCAGTTCCTTTTTTAATTGCTGAATTCTCAATTCTCCGAATTTAACCATCTTGAATTTGGATTATTTGACAATCCCACTTCTGACACCAATTGTTACGAATTTACTCTTGCTAGTTTACTTTGTTAGGTTCGTATCTCTGGATTGACAAATAAAATCAACACTGTTTAATTTAATTCAACAACTCTTTATTTCACAACTCGTCTACACTATAGCAGTTTACTCTTAGCACTGATTGATTACGTTGGCGCTGCCACGGCTTATATAGCCACGCACTTCTCGCTGATGCCGACGTGTCCTTCTAGAATATCGCGTCTGGAAATTACCAGAACATACGGCTATACGGCGCCAGACGCAAGCAGACAGTCGCGGCGCCAGACTCAGCAATTGTTTACCTAGACAAGCAGACAGTGCGGCGCCAGATGTCTATTGTTTCGACAAGCAGACAGCCGTAGCGCCAGATGTCTACAACAAGACAAATTCTATTCCATATACCTACAACTATTGTTCATAATAAGGGATGCATATAGCAATACAAATACAACTTAATACTACTTTTGTAACAATACATATGTGCAATATATATTTTTAAATCACCCAAATATATTTTTTACAACATTAATCTATTAATATCTCTAAAACTCTTGGACTCTGAACAAATGAAATAAGTTTATTTCCCAAATTAAGAAAAGTGTTTACGTTTTTGTTTTCAATTTACCTTCTATTCTATAAGTATAACGTCATATAGTAGGTTGCTTCTGAAGTAGCACCTGTTGGCAAGGGTTATTCTGCGTTGAATTTCGTGACTGACATTATTATTGGTGTTAATACTGGTTCCAAGATAAAGGAAATTATTTACGACTTCGAAGTTCTGGCTGTCAACTGTGACGTGAGCTCTAAGTCGCGAATGCGACGACTGTTTACCAAATTCAGACATAGCGGCTAAAAGGCAGCTCCTTTTTATGCTGTCGAAATCAGCTTTAAAATCAACGAAGATCGATCGATGTGCCGATCCTTCGTATCGTATCCTTCGCCTCCGTAGCTCGCCGGCAATCCATCGGCCCATATTTCGGGCCCCGGCGAAGTAGATCAGCCTCAGCCCATTTGGGGATGTTTCATCATGTAGGCTGAATTTACCGACCGTTGTGCTAGAGAAACCACAGTTCTCACAGGTGCGCTCCAAGCGCTCATAGAAGATATCTTCGGTCGCATCGTCCCTCCCTTTCGTCGGGGCCTAGTCACAAATCAGCGATAGTTTGAAGAACCCCGCTTTGATGCGGATTGCGGCTAGACGTTCATCCATGTGGGTGAATGGCAGGACAACGGAGTCTCTCTCCTATACCGAATTCGTGCTTCTTTATATTGCCACTGCAGTAAATGTCACAAGGTTCTACTCGTCTTAGTCCTTGTCCCGTCCATCGCACTTCTTGAACGACGGTGATGTCAGCCTTTGCTTTAACGAGAACATCAACCTCAGCGCACAACCCTGTAGAGGGGATGTTTTGCCTTCTCACCTTAGCTCACCTTCAAGCGGATGTTCTTAGGTTACCCAAAGGATACTTGGTCTAGAACCGGAAGTCGTGAGCTGCTTGATCCGTATGTTAAATAATTGTTTCTGATCACTCACAAGTGAATGGCGCTCAGAGAACTTTTCCCTTTCGCGCGAACTTTTACACAAGGCTCCATCCTCTTGCTTTAGAAATCACTCAAGGATAATAAGGTGCAATGATTATAAATTCTTTAGCTAACTAAATTATGGAAGGAATAAAGAGAGCTACTTGTGTTATTCCAATCGTCTTGGCCAAGCGTCTGCAAAATATGTACATAAATGAGAATTATCTACAAATGTATGTACATATATGCCAAACTTAAAATATAAAAAAATATAAGAAAACAATTAATTCAGATTTTATTATTCGTAATTTATTAAGACATTAATTTAGAGCTTTGTAAGTTTATAACTGTTTTTTTTTTATATACATATATTATTAGATTAGTTTAAATATATTTTAAATCACAGCAGTCTTCATATATATGTATGCATATATATTTTATATAAACAATATATTAGTTTTTACTGAATAAATTCCACATTCCACAAAATTAATTTGATGGTACATCAGTTCACATAATTTTTAACATTTTCTTAAGAAGTGTTTATTTAATAGTATCTATTACTGTATATTTGTAGCATAAATTTAAGCAAAAAAAAAATAAACAAGAAATTGAAAAACACGAAAATTAAAAATATTAACACATAAATATTTTTTTAAATAAAGAAATGTAACACTACTTTGTGGGTTAACTGTGTTTAAGGATTTGGAGTTTGAGGCATATTGGAAGTATTGTTAAAATTCTAAATACTGCACTTGAATAAAAGCTGATAACTACTTAAACATTATCCTCATATATTCTACATATGTATATACAATTGCCTGCTCTGCTACTTGTACGGCAACAACAGTACTTTACTTGCCAATCAGTTCTTTTAGGAAATGATCAAAGTTTCGTCGACCTGGCATTTCTAGATATGGGCTAAAGCCCAGTCAAACGTAAAACATATAAACCACAAGTTATTTCTGAAATGAAATCAGCTGAAGTTAATAGTTCGGTCCCCTAAGGCTGATTTAATTTATTTATGCAAATATTTTACTACATGGAATGTAATTTATATTCTTACTGATGTTGCACTTGAAGAATACGTTTACTTGTTCTTTTCTTTGCATTCATTTCTGGCTGTCTTTAAGAGCGCTATATACAAGTGAAGTTGTACAACTGTTGATATATAGTATTACTTGATTAAATAAAGTTACATACAATTATCATACTTAGCGCCAATACATACATATATGAATAATATAAATAAAAGAATGAATATTTTCTAGGTTTTGTTTGCACTCTGCCAATATTTGTGTAATAAGTTGTATATGCGTAATTTCTGCATGAAACTCACTCGGTAACGACGGACACCAATCCGCATTTGCTGCCGAGGGAGCTCTTCGGATTTGAAAATATGGTTTCCGGCTAGTGTGCCAAAAGTTAAAAATTATAGAACAAAATCTTATTGTTGACGTAAGTATTATGTCAATGTGCACACTTCGAATTTGATTAGTAAGTAGTGAGCTTCTTGCTGTTCTCCTTAAACTAGGAATAACAACATCTGATTACATTAAAATTTAGAAAAGTGTCCTACTAACAAAATCATTTGGACAGATAAATATGGTCGAAGAATGTTAGGTACGTACATACATATGTGTATTCCACAGTTAAGATTACATTTTGAATGTAAATTTAATTTTGATGATGTAAAATATTTTTAATAATGCCAAAATAACACTTTACTATGAAATGAGCAATATAATCAATAGTATAATTTGCTTAGTGGTTTCAGAAGTTATATATGTTGAAATTAGAAAATTTCAATACCACATACATAAATTTTTTTAAATGTCTGTTTATTGGTAGTGTTCCTTTGCCTCATGCATATGCAGACATTTATTTTATTGTAGTTGAAATTTCGTTTTGTTAAGTGCGTACTTCACTTGGCGTGCTGAATTTATGCGAAAGATTCCTGCGGATTTTGCTCTTCTTAATATTTTAATCGAGCTACATATGTACATGTTTAAATGTTCAAATGTATTGGATATATGTATATATTCTGTGTGTGTGTACTTATGTATGAAATGTTGTCCTGTTTGCGAGGAATTTCATTAATCTACATTTGTAGATTTATTATTATTATCGCAAAAAATTAAAATTGTTTGGAAACTAACTATACTTTTAATTGTTAATATACATTATACCTATACATATTTTTATTAATATTTAATGCGAATTTCAAATGCATAACTAAAATAGTAAAAGTTATACTCTTTTACTGTCTATGCATTAGCAAATGACAAAAATATTTATTTTTTTTAAATTTAAAATTTGTTTAACAAGGCTACTTTTGCATTGCACAAGACGAAATTATTAGCTGATATAACCTTAGTAATTATATACATGTAGGAGTATGTATCCAGATACATTAACACATATGTTCATAATATGCTTTATGATTTTTTCTGGTTATATTTACGTACTTGCTACATATGTACATAAAAATTTACGAGAATTTCTATTTACGAGAAGTTTCACTTAGCTTTTATACACACGAGTTTTTATATGCATTTTGCAATAATTTTGAACTTTCACACATGTCTATCTACATACAATAATTACATATACTATGTATAATGCATATTCGAATATGCACACATACACACCTTGCACATTAACGTTTGTGTTCTCTAAAAGCCAAAATGAACGCATTATTTACCGTACAAACATCAATAAAACCTGATCAATTCCGGCGATTCTTAAATATATCCACTTCTAATAATTATGTACATCATTCAGTTTGAGTGTAGATGAAAATTGAATCGTATTCATAATATTAAAAATGTTATCGTATTTAATTGCAAAAAGTCTATGTACACAAAAGTGGGGTTAGGACGATATTTACTTCTTTTTAATTAATTGATTGGCAAAGCTTTTTCGTATTTGTCAACTATAGATATTTCTATCACGATATTAATATATGAATGTTTGTTCCTTGTGTATGTCTTTGTCTTTTATTTGGTAAATGCTACGTTACTAACACTTCATGCACTCTTTTCGCAATGCGTCATATGTATGTAAGTATAAGGAACTTGGGGATCATGGTCGCGATGTTACCGCTGTAACCTGTTTAACCAGCGACCTGTTGCATGGTCAGCTTATTGATCAGTTGCTGACATAATTTTCCATATTCGAATTGGTCCCCCGAGATACGTCGTAGTTTGATACCTTTGCCAGCTATTTGGTTGTCACGGCTACGACCTTCGCACACTTGTAACTCTATTTGCAAACCGCCCGAGTATTCTAAGCTGAGATTTGTACTTGTGCTGCTGCCGATGCCGACAAAGCTCCCATAGCAGCCGGAGATGCTTCTGTTAGTGTCCATTGAGGTTGCCGACGATTCACTGGTAGTATTCGAAGCATTGCTTATACGTGCCTCAGTATTCGCACTCGATGCACCAGCTGCATCACTATACTCTTCAGACAGCCCTTTGTGAAGGACTGCTCCTTTCGGTGGCATTGTTTGGTCGATGGTTTGTTTGACTAATTCCAGTATGCGTGTCGGATCGAGGTTAGAGCATTCATGTGGTAACGGAACTTCGTAACACATTTCCTCGGACATACGACGAGAGTCACAAATGGAATCGGGAGACAAATGTCCCTCCGTATGATCGCCAATTTCAGAATGCGATTCCGATTTAAAGCCTGAACTGGCAGATGGTTCTTGACATGGTGAGAGATTGTTGGAATCATTACTTAATGAATCGTCGGAGAAGCCAAGGGACTTATCACTTCCGCGGCGATTCGACTCGCTGACATTGTTCGTTGCACTAGCATCGCTTTCCAAACGGATTGACGGGCTATCACCTGCACACTCCAAACTAGTTTTACGTGCGGTACCGCGTGTGATCGAAGGCATATCACTGGAGGATTCTGTTATTATGAGGCCCTGTTAAAAAAGGTTCAGGTCGTATTATAACATCAAATTCGATTCATTGGTGAATAAAAAATTGCAAAAAATAGCAAAGCATTCACAGTTGGAATATATTTAGAAACACTCACTTGCAAAGACATCAGCGGTGCGGGTGGTTCCAGTGAATCGCAATCACTATCTCGACTATTTTCCGAACTCAATGCTACTAGTGTGATTTCGCTACCTTGCACGTCCGTAAGACATATTTGTGGATGAGAAGGTTGAAAAGATGATATGTCTTCATTGATAAGGCCACCGGTGCAACCGACATGCGGTGTCCCAGTTGAAATTGTATGATACATCTGTCCATTTGCATTCTCTTCTTGTATTATACAGAGATTAGGAGAGGCGGGAGGCGTAGGTACCACTCGTACAGGTTGCGCTGGGGACAAATTTAGAGGTTTGAGATCAAAGGTAGATAACTGTGGTATCATCCAATTCACATGTTGTTGAGCAAACGTATTGATTGGTATCTCAGTATTGTGGTCAGATGTGCACACATCCATGGAAAGATCTAAGGGTTGGTTGACAGCAGTAGCAGCTGAACCTATGGACGTAGCGGATGATGCAATTTCACTAGCAGCTGATGTGCCACGGGTGATGGAACCGCCTCCACCCGTAGATAACACAGAAATACCTTTGGTTATTTGATGAAGTGGCGAAGATCCGCCACCACCATTGCCACTAATGGAGTTAGAATTAAATGGTCCAGTGCCTGGAATATAAGGATTTGGCGAAGAAGAGCCACTAAAGCTACTATAGATTGGTGACTGACAACCACTACTGCTATTTGAACCACTGAAGTGTCCCCCACTCGGAGATGCAACCACACTCTGACTAAGGGTTATGTGACTGAATTGTCCCACAATACCATTACTAGGATGATGCATTTGTGGATGCACTAGTCCAAAATGATGCTGCTGTTGATACGGACCTTTTCCTAACATTTGTTTCGAGTATGTGCCCATATTGTGGCTGCAAGATGGTTGTTGAGTAGTTAGCGGTCCACTCACGGCGCCGATAACACTTGTATTGGCGCTATTTGGCAAAGATAGTGGCGAAACACTTAAACTATACATTGCAGCCTGATGCTGCATGCCAGGTGACGTCATATCGAGGTGGCCACCACTCACTGCGACATTTCCCGAATGTGCCGTCAATCCCAAATGACAGGCCAAGTCCAAAGGCACAATTCCAGTAGAAACAATTTGGTTTGCCACTTCTGTACTGAAACGGTGCTCCTTGACGAGGCGATCCAGATGTGGCATCAGAGCACGCACTGCTTCTGGTGGTACTTCCAGATCCTGACCACGTCGAAACACCATATGTGGAGCAGGTTTACCGTGTATAGGAGAACCTTAGGAAAAGAAGTAGAAACATACATATATGTATATTATTTATTTCCTGGTAAACTTATGTATTTACAAATGTTTGGAATTTTTCACAATATGTATTAGAATGTTAGATCCGTTATTTTCAATAAATTCGATATGTGACCGAATCAATATGATTAATGTATTTAAGTCAGAGCTTGATACAAAACCTAAATAAATATAAATATAATTATGTATACATATGTATGTAAATACATTTTTGTGTTCATTGATCTTACAAATTCATAAAATGAATAATGAATAGTCTATTTAAGAATAACGATTTTAGAAATTTTATGTCTGAATTTTGGAAGCTTACCAGGCAAACTAATCGAGTTCTCAGAAAGTGGGGGTGTTGGAGCGATTAGAAAGTTACGTTGTGCCGATACTTTTTGTAGATACTGACATTCTTGCAGTGGTCCTTGGAATTGCGTTTTAGAGCCTTCTGAAGCACGTCGTACTGGGCTATATCGTCCTATAAAGATAAAAAATGCATTGGGAGAGGAAAAAGTAAGTATAAGATTATATGTTGAGTGGATATTTATATTGTATTCATATAACAGTTATGACGGACTAAACTAAATTTAATTGGCATAATTACAATTTATTCCCCAGATTATTTATATACTTTATACATTACACAAAAATATTCGAAATTTTACTCTTGAATAAAAATGCATATGTTCTTATTAGACCAGGCTATTTAATTTTTGAAAACAAAAAAAATCATAGTAGGATAAATCAAACAATCAAATCAGAAACGAAATATAAAATTGCGAGTATAAAGACAATAACAATTTATGTGCGATCTGAGGTCCAAAAAGGGCGAGGCTGAATTTTTAAGGATTAAGAATGATTTAGCTCGATTTTCGGCAAAACTATCAGTCCTAAAGAAAAAGTTGTATGACAATGTTGTAGGTAAACCATTCCAATCCCTTAAAATTTAAATTTTTAAATTCAGCCTCAACCCGTTTTTCTGACCACAGATCACCTGTAAATTATTTTCCCTTAATGTTTGTTATTTTATTTTTCATTTGCGATGAGTTTCATCCTATTATGAATGTATTTATTTTTTTATCATTTTCAAAGGCTTCTGCACTAGTCAAAATAAAGCTTTTTAATTGCGAAATGTCTACATTTAATGAGACATGATGTCTAATATGTAAAGGGACATTAATTAATTAAACTATGTTATCATATATATGCAAGTAAACACAAATGTAATTAATAAACCGTTTTGTAATTATGCAGATTAAACATCTAGTGCTAGTTCAACTATTATTAAGCATTTCTTATTTATTTCATTTATGAATAGTTCACTTGCTGCATTTCAGTAACCTTGAACAAATAATATTGTAAGCGAGAAACATATAACGGGAATATATGTATGCACGTAATTAAGTGGTTAATACATATGTGTAAGTAAGCGCACTGATTTTTAATTCTAAAATATTGACACCACAAACGCAGTATGCCTGGGCAAGCAAAAAAAGTAAATTTTTTTTTATAATTAAACATAGTACATACTAATTTTGATACATTTTAGATATGGTGTTTTAATTGTTGTAAACAGGGTCTGTACATAGATTCATAAATTCATATTTTTTGTTAAGTTTTTTAATTTACTAGTATGTATGTATATGCTCGCATATTAATTAATTAATTCGTAACAAAATCATATTTTAACTAACACAATTGAAAGGCAAAATAAAATTAAATAAAAAATAAAAAGAAATTACTATATTATACTTAAATTTAACAAAAAATCATATCTTAAACAGAAAATAAACGCATTAAATATTAAAATTAAAATAACACAAAACAAAAACTTACCAACTTCTTGGACTGTTGGAAGTTTATTTGTGGACTTGAAATGAACTCGTCTATTATTTCCAGTGGCGCTTGGAGGACCTTGTTGCCCCGCCAACGCTGCATTACTCAATGCCTGTGCTGGCAAAATATTGGAACTTGACGACGTATGGTAAGTCATTAGGCTGGTTGTGGGAGGGGATTGACTGAGTGTGGGATTCGGTGCGCCATGAGAATGTGTATGCGATTGATGTTGCTGCATTTTCAAAGCAGGTGGCAGGTAATTTCGATTCATACGCGATTCCACTTCACGTATGAGTTCGGGACTAATAACTATGATGCAAGGAAGGGAAAAGGAATGGATGGTTTGGTGTCGTGGTAGCCGCCGGGGCGGGACAGCGCCGATCGCTACATGGTGGAGGTAATGCACGGCATTTCGGTTTTTAGTTGATTATACAATATACATTATATCCAAGCAAAAATCAAATAAAGTAAATTTTAACGTTTGTTTATAATGTATGAATATATAAAACGAAAAGAGAACGAAAAGTAAAATTTAATTGATTAATTCAAACAACATAAAATTTATATGTAATAAAAACAAATAAGTTTAGAAAGATTATAATGAAACAGAAAATTAACTTAAAAAATCAGCTGTTATTATTTCGTAGTACTTGTATATTCAAATATAAATATACATACATATGTATAAGTGTGGTCATAGTAGTATATGAGCAATAACTGTAATATAGCGAATCTGCGCATGCGCATCGCAAGCCTTTTAAATTGATTTGCGGTTATGAGCATGTTTATACAGCGTTCGTTTATCAGAATATTAAACATATGAGCAATAAGAATGTGAAATATTTTCAACTAACCTGGCGGACGTTCCGTAACTGTGAGTAGACCGGTACGTCGCGTGCGCATTCCACCACCACTACTTGTACCGCCAGTTCCCGACTGTGGTGACATGATTGTCGGAATTTGTGGCACTTGAGGCGGTTCATATACACCACAAACTGGGCAAGTTTCGCCCGGATAGTGCTGTATTGATAGGTCTTCGGTGCAACTGACTGTGTGTCGTTTTCCACGAATTTGAATATATCTGATGTGTATGTAAAATTAACAATTTTTTTAACAATAACTTGAATACATTTTTTAGAATATCTTTGAGATATCTTTTAAATTCTTTACAAGCAAGCATTTTATGTATAAAGTGGTATAAACCTCCGAAAAAACTAAAATATAGCAGATGACTTTGAGTTTACTGATTTACTCATAGTTAAATAAAGCTTGCAAACTAGAGAAGTGCATTTTTCACGGATGATACGAATTATATTTGCTCACGTGCAATTCAATTATCATTGAACTTACTTTTGTATCTCCTCGCTGTTCTCCTCGCTAACAGTATCTCCCACCCCCAATTGAGATAAATGGGTTTGTTCACGCATACCGTGTACCGTATGTCTATCGGTGGAGGCCCCACTCAATCCGCTCGTATTAGCTACGGTCGGGGTAATATAGTATGTGTTTCCTTCCATCTGTTGCGTTTGCCCAGTTACTTGGTGCGTATTACTCCCCGTCGAGGGATAATAAATATGCAGATTTGCACCACCATCTGATGCACGACGTCCAAATGAACCTAAGTAGATGAACATACAATTAATAGACAAGAATGTGAATTATTTATTATGCATACTTGCGCCCATCACCATTGGAGGTTTCAAAAGATGCTGATCCTTAATAGTTAAATTGTGCAAAGGTTGATTCTGTAACATTGGCAGGTTCATTGGCAAGTATGGGCCAGTCTCATCCTTATTTTCAGGAGAACATTTGAAATTGATTGGCGGCACATTTGGATTGGCAAGTGCTTGCTCGTGTGCCACATCACCAGGTCCTACAGTGTGTCGCCGTGTATTACCACCGTTTCCACTAGCATTGGCACACAAATGATTTTGATTCTGTGGCTGAAATGTTGAAAATTATACTATATTTCATAATGCAGAGAGCAATGTGCCTTTACTGACCTCATTTGGTCGCGCCAGACATTCCAATTCAAAGTCGCCAAATTTCTCCAAGTCCACCGCAACGTCAGTCCATTGGAAGCCTAGCCGCCTTGCAGCCCATTTGTGTTGGTCAGCGGACTCAAGCGATCAATCGATTCCTGCTTAATCGGTTCAGAACGGTCGACAACACCCGTAGTAATGCTGGTTTTGCGTAATCTGAAGTTATAAGAGCAGAAGCCGTGTTAGTAGGGGAGCCCGGAGTGCTAAATTTGCAGTTACTGGAGCGTCATGGAGACTTAGTAGATTGTCAAGATAACGTTTAAAAAAGAAGAAAGTCTAGGTGAAGTTTTCCATTTTAGTGGGGAGAAGAGCGGGAAATTGGTGTCAAAAATGTAAAAAAAAACAGTCACATGAAAATACTCAAGCGCGTCAGTCATTTATGGTATATACGCGCATTGTATTTCTGATAATCGATATATATTAATCTGACAATCAAGTCAGGGTTGAAGGCCGTAATGACAGGTTAAAAAAAAAAAAAAAATTAAGTTACTCGAGCGCGTCAGATTTTCTAAGCGAATGTTAATGAACCTCTAAAAAGTGTACCATTTAATATTCTGACAATTTCGACGTGGACAAAAGTCATTTATTGATTTTAAAACTTGTAAAAAAAAAAGGTGACCTTGAGATACTCGAGCGCGTCAGATTTTTATACAGTGGGATGAACTTGATGTCAGAGTCTTCCCAAAAGATAATCTGACAATTATATAGAGGCATATCGTTAATCTGACGATTTAAAAGTGGAAGAATTCTGTTTGGTTCTTGTTTTTGTTACAGGATGTAATAAAAACAGTGTATACATATACATATGTACATATATGTATACAATATTATATGTATTATGTATATTGTATACATATACATATGTATATGTATAGGAAATTGAATAATTTATTAATATGAAAATAGATCTAAATATTAATAAAAAAAAATTTAGAGTTTGTGGAATAAACTTTTTTCTTCATACGTTTCTTCGCCACAGTAAACACATTTGACACTAACGTCACTCATTTTTACAATGGATGTAAAACTGATCGCTGTAAACGTACGAAACAAACAAAAGTGTCAAGCGTTTACTAACAACAACCACGCTATGGTGATTAGTACGCTTGACCTTTTATCGACGATTTTACCTGTATCGCCCCACGCAAATTGTCAGATTATATGATTTTCGTGATTCTGACAGAATTACCTTTAAAATGAAAAAAAAATCTATCGCGCTCGAGTATTTTAAGGTGACGTTTTTTTTTTTTACAGATTTGTCACCCTGCTATTTCTCTAAGCCACCCTCAAACTGTCAGAATATTGAAATATACACTTGTCTTCATGCATTTAACATACCATCTCTTAATCTGACGCGCTCGAGTTTCCCGAAGGATCGATTTTTTTTCTCTAATCTGACGAACCCTCCCCAACGCACGCCTCCATATTAAGGGCTCATATTTGGTAGGGGTACATAAAAGGGTGCAATGTTTCTCCCCATATAGTTTTCTGACACGCTTAAGTAACTGCAAAAATCCCCTCTTGGGCTCCCCTACTATTATGAATACATTATGTATCGTTATAGCTCGGTTTTTATATATCGTACATATTATCTAAACTACACTTGTAAAACTTATTACATAATAAAACTTTATTACAGTAGAAACTCGTTTATCCGGCCCTCAGTTATACGGATTCGCGATTATCCGGACTACCAATCGCGACCAATTTATATGTACCTACGTAGAAATTATGGAATCACGAACGTGTCGGAACTTGCATATTCCGCTCGCGCAGGTGGGGTCGCTGCCGCTGCCCCGCGCGTTTCATTATTGTTTTAGTTCATTTGCAATTGTGACTCCGCTCTGACGTGCGGGTCACGTCTACATATTTAAACCTGCCAAAGCGTAAGAGACAATTTAACGACGCTATATGACTTTATGTAAAATATCAGCTAAAACAGGGTTGCAATTATATTTTTCCATGACATTGCACGCAAATATACATGGTTTTTGGCCTGACATATTTTACAGCCCGTGCAAATAATTTTCTGCGTGTGTTTGTTCTTGTGCCGGTGCACTGAGAGGAAATATATGCAATTCTTGCACCGTGCAAGGGGTTTGCAAGAGCGAGAGAATACTGTGAGTCTAATACAACTGAAACGAATTCGTGATATAGCAGCAATGAAGAGAAAAAGTTGCTTACGTCAAATGACAATTACCAAATATTTTAAACCAAATTAAACTTATTACCTACCTACTTATTTCATGATTACCAAATGCAAATTACCAAATACATACATATTGTAGACAAATTATTCGTACATACGTACCTAAATATTTTATTGTATTTCATGATTAATGCTGCAGTTTAGTATTACGTATGTACTGTAATCTAAGAAAATATGTACATACATACATAAGTAAGTGTTCATTTCTTAATAAACATTGATTTTCGTTGCAGGATATGAATATCTATTTGTTTTTCTTCATACATTCGATTATCCGGATTTTCGATTATCCGAATGCCTATCGACAACAATTAGTCCGGTTAATCGAGTTTCTACTGTATATGTAATTTAAATATTGTTTGATTTGCTTTGAAATCGATTATCCGGATTTTCGATTATACGGAACACCCCTGGTTTTATTTGATCCGGATAATCGGGATTCTACTGTACTACCGTTCCGATATATCCATATAATATTCTCATCAATAAAAAAAATTAATAAACATCTCATCTAGATTGCTACGAGTATATCGAACAATGTAAAATTAAATGACATAGTACTTAGCTTGGAATAAGGTTTTGAGGGTCTACTTAAGGTCCTGAAACTGGAGCAAGGTAGTAAGTAAGTAAGCAAATAAGGTCTATGAATCAAATTCTAGACGGGCATAAGGAAGGAAGGAGTTAAAGTGGTCACTTGGAACGAAAGTCAGCAGATGATCTACAAGGGTTCTTGGTACGAAGAGATGACTAATGCACACTATGGTCATTCACGGCTTTGGATTCGAATCACTTGGTTAAGGTATAAACTAGTGATGCATCGCAAACGTTTTTAACATACATACATACATATGTATGTACCTCGCATGCCCAAGACCAACATGAAGATTTAATTTAATCGTATTTGGCGGAAGGAGCTAAAGAATACTCATTTAACTAGTGTGCAATGGAGTCCAGATAAGCGTTTAATATTATTTGGGTTAGCTAATGGTGAATGCCATCTTTATGACAACCAAGGAAATTTTGCGGTCAGTAGTTAATAGTATATACATTAGTTTAGCGCTTACAAATCTATACATTTCATACCAAAAACAGATGAAGCTGAATATACAGTGCGTCACCCTTAGTCCAAATAGAAATTTTAGAATCTCGGCACTTTGTTGGTATAGCGGACGGGCACCATCCAACCGACCAGTTCTAGCTGTTTGTTTTGAGACGTGCAAATTGCAAATTATGCGAAATGAAAGCGATGACGGTATGTAATTTTGTGTAAATTACACGTGAACAATCAAATTTCGAAATACATATATACAGGCTGACGTATCTACGAGATTGTTTTTTTGGGGGTCCACTGCGCGGTTTATTTTCGTTGGAACCATTATTTTTAAAGTTTTTTAGAATTGTTTGTACTGTTGCTCGACTCAAGTTTAAAATTTTAGAAATTTCACCATATGATTTTTTTTCTTTTCTTTCTTTTATCACCAAATTTCTTACATCAATTGATATTTCATTTCACGGAGCCATTATAGCTATTGAAGTGTTTAAACCACAACTAAATTCAATAAATATCAAACAATAAACATATTGAAATAAAAGAAAAAGGCTAACGTTACCTTACTGTTAATATAACAATGTACAAAGTATGAGATTTGAACTGTATGTAGACTTTTGTCAAAGCAATTTTTGAGTTTTTCTTCCATAAATTTGTTGTTTTATGTTAAATAATGGATTTTTTTAGTTAATTGCTATTATAATAAATATTAGAATAAAACTGTATAAATACATTTTTCTAAAAACTTTTTGTACTCTCACATCGAAGAAAACAGGGGGTGTATGTAGACTTTTGTCCGCCACTGTATGTCTATGTGTTTTTATTAATTTAGCCCCAGTTATCATCGATACTGGTATGCGAAATATAGCTGCTGAGTGGAATCAAGACGGTTCTGTGCTTTCTGTTTGTGGAATTCTTATAGATTTCAATACTTCGAAAGAATAGAATCAAGTAAATTTTTACTCCCCATTCGGACATTTGATACGCACTTTAAAGGTTCCAGGGAATGAGATCTCTTCACTTTCATGGGAAGGAAAATCGCTACGCATTGCAATGGCTGTCGATTCATTCATATATTTTGCAAATATACGTCCAGATTATATGTGGTGTTATTTTGAAAAAACGGTTGTTTTTCTTAATAAAAGCAATACCAATCAAACGCGAAATTCAATGACCAATGTTATCACTTTCTGGAATACAGTTTCTAATCAGGTGTTGTATACATAACAAGTCAATATGTATTAAATGTATAGTATAGTGCAAAATAGTATATTATAAATATTTTCAGAGTTTCCTAAAGGAAGTCGAGCCAGCATTGGGGATGGCTGCTTGCAACGAGCATTGTGTTTTAGCTGTAGAATGCTTAAATAGTAATATGAAGGAAAACATTGTAACTGTTTCAACAAATCCAATTCAGAGTGACGATAAATGCTATCAATTAATGTTGTGCAGTTTTATTGGTACTACTGTGGACTGTAAGTACACAACTGATATCCCCACAACGGTAGAATTCCAACAATAATATCGTCTTGAGGCTATACAAATAAGTGATCCAATTGTAGTTACGAGTAAGCCAGCGTTTTATAAAATGATATTTGCGCACAAAAAAAAATAGTTTAAACTACACTTTATCTACATATTTTCAAAAGATCTTATTCAGACCAAATTACGGCGCATGGAAAGTTCTGATATTTCAAGATATATGCAGAAGAAATAGTAAAAAAACTTCCTGGGCT
Organism: Bactrocera dorsalis; assembly: GCF_023373825.1. Taxonomy (NCBI): domain Eukaryota; kingdom Metazoa; phylum Arthropoda; class Insecta; order Diptera; family Tephritidae; genus Bactrocera; species Bactrocera dorsalis. The sequence goes on from NC_064305.1 coordinate 92,778,422, forward strand.
ATCGAGGAAGTATTTTGTGACCAGCTCTTCACTATCCTTGAGGTGTGTTCAGAGTCATTGTCATGCTGAAAAGGAATATGGTTTCATTACATTCTCCAGAATTCTTTAAATTTCGTCTTGGTCAATTATCCTCTGAACACGCATAATTGAGCCAACACCAAGGCAGGAAAAAGCTCCCCAAACCATAGCAGATCCCTGAGGTTTAGGGTAATGTTTGGAGAAAGCCTTACATATGATTTTCCATCCGATTGGATTCGAACAATGTTTTGGCATAAAGTGGTACACACTTAAGACATTATTTGTGCAAAGTTTTATCCCGTTATATTAGTTGCATCTTGATTTGTGTATTGGAAACTGAACGAATCAAGTAGAATTTAAAATTGTACTATATGGGAAGTAAGCGTCGTTGTTGTCCGATTTTGTCCATTTTCAAAATGTGGCATAAGAATGCAAGAAGAATGCCACGTAGTACATTTTGCCCAAATCGATTTTTCGGATCCGAGGTATGGGATTTCACCAAAAACTGGGCGGTGCCGCGCCTATCGTTCAATTTTCACACTGGTTTTCATACGGCTCTCTCAAACCATCTCTGTAGTAAAATTAAATGTGTCTGGCGTATTTAGTTATAGATTTATCGCGCTTTTCGTACTTTTTAACGTTACCATTATATGGGGATCGGTTTTATCGTCTGATTTCACCCATTTTCACATTGTCGGTAGAAGTTTTGTTCTCCGAAAATTCGGTTGTTGCAGCTAAAGGGGTTTAGGATATATGTACATTAAACTTGTTCGAGGGCGGGGCCACGCCCACTTTTTTTTTAAATTTTTGTCCACACTCTGTATCAAAGTATAGTTTTATATCTTAATTTATTCCTTAGTTATGGCACTTTATATGTTTTCGGTTAATGGCGATTTGTGGATGTGGCAGTGGTGCGATTATGCCCATCTACGAACTCGATTTTTTTGTACTAAGGAAACCACATACCAAGTTCCATGGAGATATCTCAATTTTTACTCAAGTTATAGCTTCCACGAACGGACGGACGGACAGGCAGACAGTCAACCAGATTTCAACTTGTCCCGTCATCCTGATGATTTATGTATGTATATATACACTACATCTATCTCGTTTAGTTTTAGGTGATACGTACACCTTTTAGGTGAACAAAACTATAATAATCTGTAGCAACTGGGTGCAAGAGTATAAAAACTCCACTTTTCTAATTGCATGGCCAGCCAAGAAACACAAACCGGGAAGTCAAATTTGATTTTTTTATAACCAATTAGCAAATTGCCATGTATTTACTTACAAAACCCGTTCATTGTCTACACTATGAATAACAGTACTCATAATTTACAGTGCACGATTTTTTCTAGTATATCGTTTCTAATTGTAAGGCCACCACTGTATATACAAATTTATTGCAAATGAAAGGCTTAAAACTGAAAACCCAATAGCCTTGCCAAAACATTAGCACTTAAATCTTAGAAAATATAGCGATTACAACATAATAACTGGCTGGAGTGTATTTGTGACATAAAATATCGAGTCATAAGACATATTTAATAGTAATAAAATATCCATAGCCAAGAGCTATTATACTAACTGTACATATAAATACAAATGTATGTATATTTAATGCAAAAACATTCACTATGATTATGTATTAATTGTTATATAATGAATACAAGTTTTGTGTATTTTCCTGTTGATTACTCAATATCTGCTGTGAACTTCCATTATTTGTTTTTTTCCAATTCTCCCATTCTAGGGGATGCATTTTCTTTTTATGCGAATGCATATTTGCATTTGAATTGGAAGTACGCGTACAAAATGGACATTTGTAAAGAATTTCACCAGTATGTTGTGCCATATGTTCCTGAAAATACGAATGAAGACAAATTGATATAATTATGCGTTGATAGAGTAAATTAAATGGAACTATTATAAATTAATTAATTTTTACCCGCAAATGAATCGCTCGCTTAAAAGTCTTTTTGCATTCCTCGCAGGTAAATACGATATTTGAATGAACCCGATATTTATGTATTGTTAAAGCATCTTGATTTTTACATTCCCGTCCGCATGTTTCACATGTGACCGCTTTTTGATCTTTGGTATGTAATCTTCGTATATGTCGTCGAAGATTATCTTCATCCTTGAGCCAACGATCACAACCATCCAATGTGCATTTTACCTTCGGACCACCATCATCGAAATGCGACCGTACATGCTTTTCAAATGACGCTTTATCGCGCATCTCTTTAGCGCACACATGACAAACGTTAGTAGCCCGACGATGACGCATGCTTATGTGAATGTTCAATAAATGATTGCTAGCAAATCGACTGTTTGGACATTGATCACATATAAAAGAACGCTCATCCATTGGTACATGTGAAGGCCGATGTAACTCTAATAAATGTTTTCGTGAAAACTTTTTGGGACATTGGTCACAGGCGAAATTGAGTTCTTCCTCTGGGGCATGCGCAGCAATCATATGAGATTTTAAAGTGTACCGATCAGAAAAAACTTTTTGGCAATCCTGACATCTAAAAATAATATACTATTAAAATATGTATGCAAATGTTAATTTCTTAGAAAATTATAGTTAAAAGCGCTTGGAATGCAGTTAATTAGTTATTTTACAGTTCTCTAGGGTGACTAAGATAAAATAATCAACAATTATCGTACTTAAAAAAATCAGGATCTTCGTGTTTATACGCGTGCTGAACAACTTTGAACCGTTTATTTAATTTTTTGTTGCAGCAACGAATGTACGGTTTAATCATGGGATGTTGCAAACGGAAATGTTTAGCCATTGCGGTGAAGTCTTCGCCCACAAATGTACAAAGTTCACAACCCATGGGAATGTGTTTTTTAACCATAGCATCGTCTTGTGGCGTTGAGGTAATAACTTTTTGCCGTTTTGGTTTCTCCTGCTCATCATCATCATCATCATCTTCACTGTCCTCTTCATCTTCATCCAGTTTACTCTTTCCCAGTCTTTTTTTAGATTGTGTCCTTCGCACATATTTCCGCTTTTGTCTCGGTGTTTTTTCTAAATGAAAGAAATTACTATAAACCTATTCATTTATTATTACACTAGTGAAATAATTGACGAACCTGTTATGTTTACAGCATTTGACTCATTTTTAATTTCTTTGGTTTTTATTTCATCTTCTTCTGAATCCTCATTCATACTATGCTCAAGTTCGGCTTCATATAATGGATTAACAGATTCTTCAACTTTCTCATTTACGCGTAAAAATTCTAAACATTCCTCTTTAATTTGAACAGACTGTTGAGTAAAATCCTGTTCAGTCACAGTTACGGTTTCAAGTTTCACGCAGGTATCACTTAGACTCGATTGCGCTTGTTCTATTGCCAAATAAAATTGATGGAAATCGCTTACTTTTAACCAACAAATTCGACATATCAACGTTGAAATGGTGTCATTAGGCACAGGCTAAAGCAAAAGAGTTATATAGGAATTAAACAATTAAAAATATGTTCACATGAATTTTAATGATTGGTTTGTAGTTATAAACACCTGGAACCAGAAGTGTCGTTTCAATATCTCCGCAATTTCCAGTTGTTCGCCATTGACGTCAAATATTTCCAAACAGCAATCAGAATCTTTTAAACAGAGTCGGCATAACATTTTGTGAAGTAAAAACTTTTATTTTAATTTTATGTTTTCACAAGGAAAGTAATTTGTCAAACAACATCAAAAACACCAGATTATTTGCGTAAATAGCGTTGCCACCTTTTCAATCATTTTTAACTAAGCAGAAAAGGCTTAATTTATAGAAAAGTCTTCCATTGATATTTAACAAAAGAAAATTAAGATTTTTTGAGTATGAAAAACTGTAAATAAATGTATCTGCAATACTGAAAGCTGGTTTGTGTAATAGGGAGGATGTTGATGTAGTTGTAGTTAAGTAGTTTGAGGCCCGGTGTCGAGTTGACAGTCTTTGGCCGGATAAAAGTCCGGATCCGTTCCGGTTACTGAGAAAGGCTGTTGTGGGAAAGGTGTAATATGCAGGTTCTTCACTGTAGACTCTTATCAAGCACAATCCCTATTAATCATTCACTTAATTAGCAATTATGATGTCAATAGAAAAATATATACTGTTACGATTTTACTGCTTGCTAGTTTACTTTGCTAGGTTCGTATCTCTGGATTGACGAATAAAACCAAAAACTGTTTAATTCAATTCAACAACTCTTTATTTTACAACTCGTCTACACTATAACAGTTTACTCTTAGCACTGATTGATTACGTTGGCGCTGCCACGGCTTATATAGCCACGCACTTCTCGCTGATGCCGACGTGTCCTTCTAGAATATTGCGTTTGGAAATTACGAGAACATAATGCTATACGGCGCCAAATGCAGACAGCCGTGGCGCCAGACTCAGCAATTGTTTAAGTAGACAAGCAGACGGCTGCGGCGCCAGATGTCTATTGTTTCGACAAGCAGACAGCCGTGGCGCCAGATGTCTACAACAAGACAAACGTTATTCCATATACCTACAGCTATTGTTCATAATAAGGGATGCATATAGCAATACAAATACAACTTAATACTACTTTTGTAACAATACATATGTGCAATATATATTTTTAAATCACCCAAATATATTTTTTACAACATTAATCTATTAATATCTCTAAAACTCTTGGACTCTGAACAAATGAAATAAGTTTATTTCCCAAATTAAGAAAAGTGTTTACGTTTTTGTTTTCAATTTACCTTCTATTCTATAAGTATAACGTCATATAGTGGCGGCTATAATGTAATACGGTTTTGTAACAATTGTTACAGAATAAAGTAACAGTAAATACGTTTCATAATCTTGTATTCCATATTTTTTGGTATTACGTTTTCAAAAACTATTTCAAGGTAGTAGGTTGCTTCTGAAGTAGCACCTGTTGGCAAGGGTTATTCTGCGTTGAATTTCGTGACTGACATTATTGTTGGTGTTAATACTGGTTCCAAGATAAAGGAAATTATTTACGACTTCGAAGTTCTGGGTGTCAACTGTGACGCCCCCTGCGGGGAGGGGGATTGAGAATATTCCCGCGGTAAGGCATGCCTAGGAGTTCTTAGGGTCCCCGACTGGCAGTAGATCACAGGTAACACTGTGGTCTACAGGTCATACCAAAGACTAAAACATGGTACCACGGGGAGCAGTTTGCCCTTGGAGTTCGCTCCAATCTGCTCATTGGGTTCGGCCCTTTGGGGAGATTCGTGGTGGCTGTGGTTTAAACCTAAATGCAGGAAGGACTTTTGTCCAATGTGGAGTCGCATCGCGGCCGGGTGTCGGACCCAGAGTACGGCAGAGGTTTGGGTAGGCCTCGTACCCGACCAAGGTGGCTAGGGTGTTTTCTTTCTGTTTGCACCCGAACCGATTGGAACCAAAGTATAAGTGTGTTGCGGCACTTTGCTCTGGTTCTCCCAAGGTATAGTGTTGTGCATGCACTTATGCTTTGGGGCGTTGATCGGCGCATTATACTGATCCACGTGTTTCTAGCAATAGAAAACACCGTGGATTTGAGCCCACAAGTGGCAGATACTCACGTTAAAACACATTGACAGTTGTCAACTGTGACGTGAGCTCTAAGTCGCGAATGCGACGACTGTTTACCAAATTCAGACATATCGGCTAAAAGGCAGCTCCTTTTTATGCTGTCGAAATCAGCTTTAAAATCAACGAAGATCGATCGATGTGTCGATCCTTCGTATCGTATCCTTCGCCTCCGTAGCTCGCCGGCAATCCATCGGCCCATATTTCGGGCCCCGGCAAGTAGATCAGCCTCAGCCCATTTGGAGATGTTTCATCATGTAGGCTGAATTTACCGACCGTTGTGCTAGAGAAACCACAGTTCTCACAGGTGCGCTCCAAGCGCTCATAGAAGATATCTTCGGTCGCATCGTCCCTCCCTTTCGTCGGGGCCTAGTCACAAATCAGCGATAGTTTGAAGAACCCCGCTTTGATGCGGATTGCGGCTAGACGTTCATCCATGTGGGTGAATGGCAGGACAACGGAGTCTCTCTCCTATACCGAATTCGTGCTTCTTTATATTGCCACTGCAGTAAACGTCACAAGGTTCTACTCGTCTTAGTCCTTGTCCCGTCCATCGCACTTCTTGAACGACGGTGATGTCAGCCTTTGCTCTAACGAGAACATCAACCTCAGCGCACAACCCTGTAGAGGGGATGTTTTGCCTTCTCACCTTAGCTCACCTTCAAGCGGATGTTCTTAGGTTACCCAAAGGATACTTGGTCTAGAACCGGAAGTCGTGAGTTGCTTGATCCGTATGTTAAATAATTGTTTCTGATCACTCACAAGTGAATGGCGCTCAGAGAACTTTTCCCTTTCGCGCGAACTTTTACACAAGGCTCCATCCTCTTGCTTTAGAAATCACTCAAGGATAATAAGGTGCAATGATTAAAATTCTTTAGCTAACTAAATTATGGAAGGAATAAAGAGAGCTACTTGTGTTATTCCAATCGTCTTGGCCAAGCGTCTGCAAAATATGTACATAAATGAGAATTATCTACAAATGTATGTACATATATGCCAAACTTAAAATATAAAAAAATATAAGAAAACAATTAATTCAGATTTTATTATTCGTAATTTATTAAGACATTAATTTAGAGCTTTGTAAGTTTATAACTGTTTTTTTTTATATACATATATTATTAGATTAGTTTAAATATATTTTAAATCACAGCAGTCTTCATATATATGTATGCATATATATTTTATATAAACAATATATTAGTTTTTACTGAATAAATTCCACATTCCACAAAATTAATTTGATGGTACATCAGTTCACATAATTTTTAACATTTTCTTAAGAAGTGTTTATTTAATAGTATCTATTACTGTATATTTGTAGCATAAATTTAAGCAAAAAAAAAATAAACAAGAAATTGAAAAACACGAAAATTAAAAATATTAACACATAAATATTTTTTTAAATAAAGAAATGTAACACTACTTTGTGGGTTAACTGTGTTTAAGGATTTGGAGTTTGAGGCATATTGGAAGTATTGTTAAAATTCTAAATACTGCACTTGAATAAAAGCTGATAACTACTTAAACATTATCCTCATATATTCTACATATGTATATACAATTGCCTGCTCTGCTACTTGTACGGCAACAACAGTACTTTACTTGCCAATCAGTTCTTTTAGGAAATGATCAAAGTTTCGTCGACCTGGCATTTCTAGATATGGGCTAAAGCCCAGTCAAACGTAAAACATATAAACCACAAGTTATTTCTGAAATGAAATCAGCTGAAGTTAATAGTTCGGTCCCCTAAGGCTGATTTAATTTATTTATGCAAATATTTTAATACATGGAATGTAATTTATATTCTTACTGATGTTGCACTTGAAGAATACGTTTACTTGTTCTTTTCTTTGCATTCATTTCTGGCTGTCTTTAAGAGCGCTATATACAAGTGAAGTTGTACAACTGTTGATATATAGTATTACTTGATTAAATAAAGTTACATACAATTATCATACTTAGCGCCAATACATATATGAATAATATAAATAAAAGAATGAATATTTTCTAGGTTTTGTTTGCACTCTGCCAATATTTGTGTAATAAGTTGTATATGCGTAATTTCTGCATGAAACTCACTCGGTAACGACGGACACCAATCCGCATTTGCTGCCGAGGGAGCTCTTCGGATTTGAAAATATGGTTTCCGGCTAGTGTGCCAAAAGTTAAAAATTATAGAACAAAATCTTATTGTTGACGTAAGTATTATGTCAATGTGCACACTTCGAATTTGATTAGTAAGTAGTGAGCTTCTTGCTGTTCTCCTTAAACTAGGAATAACAACATCTGATTACATTAAAATTTAGAAAAGTGTCCTACTAACAAAATCATTTGGACAGATAAATATGGTCGAAGAATGTTAGGTACGTACATACATATGTGTATTCCACAGTTAAGATTACATTTTGAATGTAAATTTAATTTTGATGATGTAAAATATTTTTAATAATGCCAAAATAACACTTTACTATGAAATGAGCAATATAATCAATAGTATAATTTGCTTAGTGGTTTCAGAAGTTATATATGTTGAAATTAGAAAATTTCAATACCACATACATAAATTTTTTTAAATGTCTGTTTATTGGTAGTGTTCCTTTGCCTCATGCATATGCAGACATTTATTTTATTGTAGTTGAAATTTCGTTTTGTTAAGTGCGTACTTCACTTGGCGTGCTGAATTTATGCGAAAGATTCCTGCGGATTTTGCTCTTCTTAATATTTTAATCGAGCTACATATGTACATGTTTAAATGTTCAAATGTATTGGATATATGTATATATTCTGTGTGTGTGTACTTATGTATGAAATGTTGTCCTGTTTGCGAGGAATTTCATTAATCTACATTTGTAGATTTATTATTATTATCGCAAAAAATTAAAATTGTTTGGAAACTAACTATACTTTTAATTGTTAATATACATTATACCTATACATATTTTTATTAATATTTAATGCGAATTTCAAATGCATAACTAAAATAGTAAAAGTTATACTCTTTTACTGTCTATGCATTAGCAAATGACAAAAATATTTATTTTTTTTAAATTTAAAATTTGTTTAACAAGGCTACTTTTGCATTGCACAAGACGAAATTATTAGCTGATATAACCTTAGTAATTATATACATGTAGGAGTATGTATCCAGATACATTAACACATATGTTCATAATATGCTTTATGATTTTTTCTGGTTATATTTACGTACTTGCTACATATGTACATAAAAATGTAGTTCTATTTACGAGAAGTTTCACTTAGCTTTTATACACACGAGTTTTTATATGCATTTTGCAATAATTTTGAACTTTCACACATGTCTATCTACATACAATAATTACATATACTATGTATAATGCATATTCGAATATGCACACATACACACCTTGCACATTAACGTTTGTGTTCTCTAAAAGCCAAAATGAACGCATTATTTACCGTACAAACATCAATAAAACCTGATCAATTCCGGCGATTCTTAAATATATCCACTTCTAATAATTGTGTACATCATTCAGTTTGAGTGTAGATGAAAATTGAATCGTATTCATAATATTAAAAATGTTATCGTATTTAATTGCAAAAAGTCTATGTACACAAAAGTGGGGTTAGGACGATATTTACTTCTTTTTAATTAATTGATTGGCAAAGCTTTTTCGTATTTGTCAACTATAGATATTTCTATCACGATATTAATATATGAATGTTTGTTCCTTGTGTATGTCTTTGTCTTTTATTTGGTAAATGCTACGTTACTAACACTTCATGCACTCTTTTCGCAATGCGTCATATGTATGTAAGTATAAGGAACTTGGGGATCATGGTCGCGATGTTACCGCTGTAACCTGTTTAACCAGCGACCTGTTGCATGGTCAGCTTATTGATCAGTTGCTGACATAATTTTCCATATTCGAATTGGTCCCCCGAGATACGTCGTAGTTTGATACCTTTGCCAGCTATTTGGTTGTCACGGCTACGACCTTCGCACACTTGTAACTCTATTTGCAAACCGCCCGAGTATTCTAAGCTGAGATTTGTACTTGTGCTGCTGCCGATGCCGACAAAGCTCCCATAGCAGCCGGAGATGCTTCTGTTAGTGTCCATTGAGGTTGCCGACGATTCACTGGTAGTATTCGAAGCATTGCTTATACGTGCCTCAGTATTCGCACTCGATGCACCAGCTGCATCACTATACTCTTCAGACAGCCCTTTGTGAAGGACTGCTCCTTTCGGTGGCATTGTTTGGTCGATGGTTTGTTTGACTAATTCCAGTATGCGTGTCGGATCGAGGTTAGAGCATTCATGTGGTAACGGAACTTCGTAACACATTTCCTCGGACATACGACGAGAGTCACAAATGGAATCGGGAGACAAATGTCCCTCCGTATGATCGCCAATTTCAGAATGCGATTCCGATTTAAAGCCTGAACTGGCAGATGGTTCTTGACATGGTGAGAGATTGTTGGAATCATTACTTAATGAATCGTCGGAGAAGCCAAGGGACTTATCACTTCCGCGGCGATTCGACTCGCTGACATTGTTCGTTGCACTAGCATCGCTTTCCAAACGGATTGACGGGCTATCACCTGCACACTCCAAACTAGTTTTACGTGCGGTACCGCGTGTGATCGAAGGCATATCACTGGAGGATTCTGTTATTATGAGGCCCTGTTAAAAAAGGTTCAGGTCGTATTATAACATCAAATTCGATTCATTGGTGAATAAAAAATTGCAAAAAATAGCAAAGCATTCACAGTTGGAATATATTTAGAAACACTCACTTGCAAAGACATCAGCGGTGCGGGTGGTTCCAGTGAATCGCAATCACTATCTCGACTATTTTCCGAACTCAATGCTACTAGTGTGATTTCGCTACCTTGCACGTCCGTAAGACATATTTGTGGATGAGAAGGTTGAAAAGATGATATGTCTTCATTGATAAGGCCACCGGTGCAACCGACATGCGGTGTCCCAGTTGAAATTGTATGATACATCTGTCCATTTGCATTCTCTTCTTGTATTATACAGAGATTAGGAGAGGCGGGAGGCGTAGGTACCACTCGTACAGGTTGCGCTGGGGACAAATTTAGAGGTTTGAGATCAAAGGTAGATAACTGTGGTATCATCCAATTCACATGTTGTTGAGCAAACGTATTGATTGGTATCTCAGTATTGTGGTCAGATGTGCACACATCCATGGAAAGATCTAAGGGCTGGTTGACAGCAGTAGCAGCTGAACCTATGGACGTAGCGGATGATGCAATTTCACTAGCAGCTGATGTGCCACGGGTGATGGAACCGCCTCCACCCGTAGATAACACAGAAATACCTTTGGTTATTTGATGAAGTGGCGAAGATCCGCCACCACCATTGCCACTAATGGAGTTAGAATTAAATGGTCCAGTGCCTGGAATATAAGGATTTGGCGAAGAAGAGCCACTAAAGCTACTATAGATTGGTGACTGACAACCACTACTGCTATTTGAACCACTGAAGTGTCCCCCACTCGGAGATGCAACCACACTCTGACTAAGGGTTATGTGACTGAATTGTCCCACAATACCATTACTAGGATGATGCATTTGTGGATGCACTAGTCCAAAATGATGCTGCTGTTGATACGGACCTTTTCCTAACATTTGTTTCGAGTATGTGCCCATATTGTGGCTGCAAGATGGTTGTTGAGTAGTTAGCGGTCCACTCACGGCGCCGATAACACTTGTATTGGCGCTATTTGGCAAAGATAGTGGCGAAACACTTAAACTATACATTGCAGCCTGATGCTGCATGCCAGGTGACGTCATATCGAGGTGGCCACCACTCACTGCGACATTTCCCGAATGTGCCGTCAATCCCAAATGACAGGCCAAGTCCAAAGGCACAATTCCAGTAGAAACAATTTGGTTTGCCACTTCTGTACTGAGACGGTGCTCCTTGACGAGGCGATCCAGATGTGGCATCAGAGCACGCACTGCTTCTGGTGGTACTTCCAGATCCTGACCACGTCGAAACACCATATGTGGAGCAGGTTTACCGTGTATAGGAGAACCTTAGGAAAAGAAGTAGAAACATACATATATGTATATTATTTATTTCCTGGTAAACTTATGTATTTACAAATGTTTGGAATTTTTCACAATATGTATTAGAATGTTAGATCCGTTATTTTCAATAAATTCGATATGTGACCGAATCAATATGATTAATGTATTTAAGTCAGAGCTTGATACAAAACCTAAATAAATATAAATATAATTATGTATACATATGTATGTAAATACATTTTTGTGTTCATTGATCTTACAAATTCATAAAATGAATAATGAATAGTCTATTTAAGAATAACGATTTTAGAAATTTTATGTCTGAATTTTGGAAGCTTACCAGGCAAACTAATCGAGTTCTCAGAAAGTGGGGGTGTTGGAGCGATTAGAAAGTTACGTTGTGCCGATACTTTTTGTAGATACTGACATTCTTGCAGTGGTCCTTGGAATTGCGTTTTAGAGCCTTCTGAAGCACGTCGTACTGGGCTATATCGTCCTATAAAGATAAAAAATGCATTGGGAGAGGAAAAAGTAAGTATAAGATTATATGTTGAGTGGATATTTATATTGTATTCATATAACAGTTATGACGGACTAAACTAAATTTAATTGGCATAATTACAATTTATTCCCCAGATTATTTATATACTTTATACATTACACAAAAATATTCGAAATTTTACTCTTGAATAAAAATGCATATGTTCTTATTAGACCAGGCTATTTAATTTTTGAAAACAAAAAAAATCATAGTAGGATAAATCAAACAATCAAATCAGAAACGAAATATAAAATTGCGAGTATAAAGACAATAACAATTTATGTGCGATCTGAGGTCCAAAAAGGGCGAGGCTGAATTTTTAAGGATTAAGAATGATTTAGCTCGATTTTCGGCAAAACTATCAGTCCTAAAGAAAAAGTTGTATGACAATGTTGTAGGTAAACCATTCCAATCCCTTAAAATTTAAATTTTTAAATTCAGCCTCAACCCGTTTTTCTGACCACAGATCACCTGTAAATTATTTTCCCTTAATGTTTGTTATTTTATTTTTCATTTGCGATGAGTTTCATCCTATTATGAATGTATTTATTTTTTTATCATTTTCAAAGGCTTCTGCACTAGTCAAAATAAAGCTTTTTAATTGCGAAATGTCTACATTTAATGAGACATGATGTCTAATATGTAAAGGGACATTAATTAATTAAACTATGTTATCATATATATGCAAGTAAACACAAATGTAATTAATAAACCGTTTTGTAATTATGCAGATTAAACATCTAGTGCTAGTTCAACTATTATTAAGCATTTCTTATTTATTTCATTTATGAATAGTTCACTTGCTGCATTTCAGTAACCTTGAACAAATAATATTGTAAGCGAGAAACATATAACGGGAATATATGTATGCACGTAATTAAGTGGTTAATACATATGTGTAAGTAAGCGCACTGATTTTTAATTCTAAAATATTGTCACCACAAACGTATGATTACGCAGTATGCCTGGGCAAGCAAAAAAAGTAAATTTTTTTTTATAATTAAACATAGTACATACTAATTTTGATACATTTTAGATATGGTGTTTTAATTGTTGTAAACAGGGTCTGTACATAGATTCATAAATTCATATTTTTTGTTAAGTTTTTTAATTTACTAGTATGTATGTATATGCTCGCATATTAATTAATTAATTCGTAACAAAATCATATTTTAACTAACACAATTGAAAGGCAAAATAAAATTAAATAAAAAATAAAAAGAAATTACTATATTATACTTAAATTTAACAAAAAATCATATCTTAAACAGAAAATAAACGCATTAAATATTAAAATTAAAATAACACAAAACAAAAACTTACCAACTTCTTGGACTGTTGGAAGTTTATTTGTGGACTTGAAATGAACTCGTCTATTATTTCCAGTGGCGCTTGGAGGACCTTGTTGCCCCGCCAACGCTGCATTACTCAATGCCTGTGCTGGCAAAATATTGGAACTTGACGACGTATGGTAAGTCATTAGGCTGGTTGTGGGAGGGGATTGACTGAGTGTGGGATTCGGTGCGCCATGAGAATGTGTATGCGATTGATGTTGCTGCATTTTCAAAGCAGGTGGCAGGTAATTTCGATTCATACGCGATTCCACTTCACGTATGAGTTCGGGACTAATAACTATGATGCAAGGAAGGGAAAAGGAATGGATGGTTTGGTGTTGTGGTATACGTCGGGGAGGGAAAGAGCCGATCGATAAATGGTGGAGGTAATGCACGGCATTTCGGTTTTTAGTTGATTATACAATATACATTATATCCAAGCAAAAATCAAATAAAGTAAATTTTAACGTTTTGTTTATAATGTATGAATATATAAAACGAAAAGAGAACGAAAAGTAAAATTTAATTGATTAAATCAAACAACATAAAATTTATATGTAATAAAAACAAATAAGTTTAGAAAGATTATAATGAAACAGAAAATTAACTTAAAAAATCAGCTGTTATTATTTCGTAGTACTTGTATATTCAAATATAAATATACATACATATGTATAAGTGTGGTCATAGTAGTATATGAGCAATAACTGTAATATAGCGAATCTGCGCATGCGCATCGCAAGCCTTTTAAATTGATTTGCGGTTATGAGCATGTTTATACAGCGTTCGTTTATCAGAATATTAAACATATGAGCAATAAGAATGTGAAATATTTTCAACTAACCTGGCGGACGTTCCGTAACTGTGAGTAGACCGGTACGTCGCGTGCGCATTCCACCACCACTACTTGTTCCGCCAGTTCCCGACTGTGGTGACATGATTGTCGGAATTTGTGGCACTTGAGGCGGTTCATATACACCACAAACTGGGCAAGTTTCGCCCGGATAGTGCTGTATTGATAGGTCTTCGGTGCAACTGACTGTGTGTCGTTTTCCACGAATTTGAATATATCTGATGTGTATGTAAAATTAACAATTTTTTTAACAATAACTTGAATACATTTTTTAGAATATCTTTGAGATATCTTTTAAATTCTTTACAAGCAAGCATTTTATGTATAAAGTGGTATAAACCTCCGAAAAAACTAAAATATAGCAGATGACTTTGAGTTTACTGATTTACTCATAGTTAAATAAAGCTTGCAAACTAGAGAAGTGCATTTTTCACGGATGATACGAATTATATTTGCTCACGTGCAATTCAATTATCATTGAACTTACTTTTGTATCTCCTCGCTGTTCTCCTCGCTAACAGTATCTCCCACCCCCAATTGAGATAAATGGGTTTGTTCACGCATACCGTGTACCGTATGTCTATCGGTGGAGGCCCCACTCAATCCGCTCGTATTAGCTACGGTCGGGGTAATATAGTATGCGTTTCCTTCCATCTGTTGCGTTTGCCCAGTTACTTGGTGCGTATTACTCCCCGTCGAGGGATAATAAATATGCAGATTTGCACCACCATCTGATGCACGACGTCCAAATGAACCTAAGTAGATGAACATACAATTAATAGACAAGAATGTGAATTATTTATTATGCATACTTGCGCCCATCACCATTGGAGGTTTCAAAAGATGCTGATCCTTAATAGTTAAATTGTGCAAAGGTTGATTCTGTAACATTGGCAGGTTCATTGGCAAGTATGGGCCAGTCTCATCCTTATTTTCAGGAGAACATTTGAAATTGATTGGCGGCACATTTGGATTGGCAAGTGCTTGCTCGTGTGCCACATCACCAGGTCCTACAGTGTGTCGCCGTGTATTACCACCGTTTCCACTAGCATTGGCACACAAATGATTTTGATTCTGTGGCTGAAATGTTGAAAATTATACTATATTTCATAATGCAGAGAGCAATGTGCCTTTACTGACCTCATTTGGTCGCGCCAGACATTCCAATTCAAAGTCGCCAAATTTCTCCAAGTCCACCGCAACGTCAGTCCATTGGAAGCCTAAGCCGCCTTGCAGCCCATTTGTGTTGGTCAGCGGACTCAAGCGATCAATCGATTCCTGCTTAATCGGTTCAGAACGGTCGACAACACCCGTAGTAATGCTGGTTTTGCGTAATCTGAAGTTATAAGAGCAGAAGCCGTGTTAGCACAACATTAAACGACAGACAAGGCCGTCATATTCTACGTTAATGTTTAACTGGCAAGATTAATGCAATTATCTGTAAAATGAATAGAAGCAATGCTCAATGTACCTTGAATAAGCGGCTTGATGTTGCATCCTATGATGCTCACGCCGCTTTTGTTGCAGTTTGTCGGCAAGCAAATTGTAGATGGCATAGATATTATCGAATCGTTGGTTATGCACCGATTCAGCAATCATATCGGCAGTCAGTCCGGGCAACTGCAGCATATTTCTCATTATCTCTGTATCCAGATTGGCAACAGCCACGGGTCCATGCGGATGAACACTAATGTTGGTGTCGCTTTGAACAAGTGAATTACTCTCCGTCTGTTGGGTATATGTTGCGGCGTTGGCGCCACTGCTACATCCCCCAATGCTGTCACTGATGTCGTTCAGTTCCGCTGCCCAATCGCTAAGCCAACGATGTTTAATAATTTGTTTCAATGTATATCGGCGATCCGGCTCAACTACCAACATATTACGTAATAGGTGCTCGCAATCTGTGTCAACAAAATTAAATGAGTTAAGATACTTCTGATTTGCAATTGGAAAACTTTAATTTACCTCGTGACATGAAGTAGGGAATGCGAAATTTTCCAGTAACTACCCGTCCTTTTAATTCTAGCAGCGTGTCACCATTGAAAGGTAATGCACCACATACTAAAGCATATAGCACGACACCCAGGCTCCAGATATCCGCTTTAGGTCCATCGTAT
Source organism: Bactrocera dorsalis (assembly GCF_023373825.1). NCBI lineage: Eukaryota > Metazoa > Arthropoda > Insecta > Diptera > Tephritidae > Bactrocera > Bactrocera dorsalis. The sequence continues at coordinate 92,794,908 of NC_064305.1, forward strand.
TCCAGACCTTGAAAAACTTCAGGTGCGGCATATGGTGGTGAACCGCACCATGTAGTTAATGGACTGCCCTCTTCGTACCGATTACTGAAGCCAAAATCGGCAAGCTATTTAAAGCGTATAGAAATATATATACATAAATTGCATATGTAAGTGCAAAGGAATGTAATCACACCTTTATGTTCATATCCTTATCGAGTAGCACATTCTCCGCCTTGAGATCTCGATGCACAACACCCATAGAATGACAATATTGCACAGCAGAGACCAATTGTGTGAATACACGCGCTGCTTCGAGCTCCTTCATGGGTCCATTCTCTGCTAAATGATCGAATATCTCACCATTTGAAGCATATTCGGTGACAAGATAGATCATCGTTTCTGACTGCATCACCTCATAGAGGCGGGTAATATGTGGATGACGTAATGATTTTAAAATGGAAATTTCGCGGAATGTTTTGGTTAGGTACTCCCGATTAAGGCAAGTCTTATCAATGATTTTAATCGCCACCTAAAAGTTGAAAAAGAAAGTTGTCACTTGTACAGTACTTATATGTATTATATGGTTCATATGTATATACTATATGTAATGTATATTTAAATAAACAAACCTCAAAGTTATAATGGAACAGTTAGAAAAGCTATAAGTTAACATAAATGCCTAATATTCTAGAAGTGTAAAAATCATTTAAAAATTAATTTTAAAAGGTGGTACATGACCACAATAATAACTAACAAAAAAACTTCAACAACAAGCTATAAGACAGGAGGACAATTGTAAAAGAGCCAATAAAAAATAAGTTTGTCCTCTATTCCCAACTTTCGAGCACTTTATTTTACATGGTTTTTCAAAAGATTCATATATAAATCATATTTCCTTCGATGATACGAACATTTTCCGGTCCACCAGCAGATATCGCAAACCCTACTATCACAGAACCAAGACCGTCTTTTAACGTAGGATGAAGGTTCTCTTTTATGGCTCTTAATTAGCTTTGCGTTTTCAGTAAAAAAAAATTTTTATTTATGTGCTCCTTGCAAAGTTCCTCCTCTTCTATATATCGGTATTACTCACAAATGGTTTCTTCCTTGAAATTCTACCATTGAAGTGGTATTTTCTAAGCATATGTTGGGTTTGCGTATGTTTTTTATTGAATTCGAAGCTGATTTGAAGCTACAAGGTTTTTCTTTATTTCTTTGATATTGAATTATGGTTTTATAATACCGGTCGACACGATTTTTGGATCTGCATGTTAATTATCAGATTCTTCTACACCAAAAATAAAGGATTTTCTTGGTTTAATAATGTGCTTTCTTAGAAGTTTTTCCATATTTCTGTTATGTTCGTATGGGTAAATCAGGGACATTCGTATCGGATAAAAGCGAGCTGTTAGAGCTGAAGAGCAGTTTTTTCAATCTCTGTATTCAGAATTTGAGCATGAAATTTTTTAGTTGATCGGTGTAATTTAGCATTATTTCTTACATTATATTATACATATATTACTTTTTAAAATAAATTTCTATAGAATTAATAAATTTTTTTAGGTTAACATGTTTTTGCCTGAATATACAAATATGAAGGTTTTCCGACGCCCGAATACGCGACCTATAATTGTCAAGCCGTGAAACAATGCAACTCCAAGTTGATCTCGCAAACTTCCAACAACTAACCACCTTGCGATTTATATAAAGAAATGGTTCTGTCTAATATGTGTACTATACTACTACTATATTTTTGAATGTTGACCAAGAAGCGCTTAGAATCATTTCCAATCCCAGAAAGTTTTGGCCGGTCAAAATGGGTATGGTGGAGCCGATGTGTGAGAGCTCGCATTGTCATGGAGCACAATGATTCGTCTTCTCTTGTTCGTTTTTCGAATTTCTCCGAAGACTTCAGGCAAACAAATGGTGGTGTACCACTCAGAATTGACCGTCTTACGTTGCCCAAGCGGAACAGTCGCCACATGACCAGTTTTGCCGAAGAAACAGGCGACCATTTGCTTCGAAGTGCTTCTTCCACGAACAACTTTCGTTGGATTTGGCTCGTCTTGGAAGACCCACACGGTCGATTGCTGTTTTGTTTCGGGCTCATACGCATAGATCCATGATTCGTCACCTAAGACGATCTTATAAACGTCTTTTGAAGCACCGTAAGTATATATAAACTGCGTCTGCGAAATGTATCAATTTAATTATATCGTTCTCGCTGTTGTTGAGTTTGATGTACACGAACTCGTTGTATTCTAAGTCTATCTACACCATTGTCACTCACTAAAGAACGCAATTCGGAGAATTATCTCGGCAATTAATTCAAGACCAAAACAAGTAAGGGCTAAGTTCGGGTGTCGCCGAACATTTTATACTCTCGCATGATAAAGTGATAATCGAGATTTCATTATCCGTCATTTACATATTTTTTTATTTTGCTGTAAAATTAATTAGAATTAAATTCTGAAGGATTTACCGATATTTTCGGTGAAAAATTACGTTAGGTTAGGTTAGACACTGAGTTCTTCGTGTTCGATATAAGGGAAAGTTATAGTCCGATCACGACAATTTTTGCACAAGGGATACCTCAGCTCAAATACCGTATTTGTGTAAAGTTTTATTCCGCTATCATCATTGGTGCCTAATGTATATATTATACAGAGAAGGCATCAGATGGAATTCAAAATAGCGTTATATTGGAAGAAGGCGTGGTTGTGAACCGATTTCACCCATATTTCGTACATGTCAGCAGGGTGTTAAGAAAATATTATATACCGAATTTCATTGAAATCGGTCGAGTAGTTCCTGAGATATGGTTTTTGGTCCATAAGTGGTTGACATAGCTATAGTAGTTTCCGAGATATGTACAAAAAACTTTTTAGGGGGCGGGGCCACGCCCACTTTTCCAAAAAAACTACGTCCAAATATGCCCCTCCCTAATGCGATCCTTTGTGCTAAATTTCACTTTAATATCTTTATTTATGGCTTAGTTATGACACTTTATAGGTTTTCGGTTTCCGCCATTTTGTGGGCGTGGCAGTGGACCGATTTTGCCCATCTTCGAAATTAACCTTCTTATGGAGCCAAGAAATACGTGTACCAAGTTTCATCATGATATCTCAAGTTTTACTCAAGTTACAGCTTGCACGGACGGCCGGACAGACAGACATCCGGATTTCAACTCTACTCGTCACCCTGATCACTTTGGTATATATAACCCTATATCTGACTCTTTTAGTTTTAGGACTTACAAACAACCGTTATGTGAACAAAACTATAATACTCTCTTTAGCAACTTTGTTGCGAGAGTATAATTAATCAAATTGGTCCAGCATCATACATATGTACGCGTACATTGTATGTGTACATTGAAGGTTATTCTAAATATACTGAACCGATTTTGGTGTTTTCTTCGCAGTTTTCCCATATTTTCTCACCGTTTAAACCTTCTTTGGGCTGCTATTAACCAAATCGGTATGAAAGTGAATGAAAGCTATTGAATGGAAAATAAATATATATAGTATATATGTATGTATATAACATATATTTTTGATGGGCTGAAGGAAAGACAAAAAACTGCCAAATGTATTTGTGTAAGAAAGTTCTCATAACTTGTATTTTTGAAAATAAAGATAAACAAGTAAGTTCGAGTATAACCGAATATCTCTTGCATCTTGAAAGGATTCAAGGTAGAGGGGTACATGGCTGATTAGTTATATGGGATCAGGTACATAAGGCTGATTAGTTATATGGGGTCTAGAGCGAATTTTCACTCGATTCTCTTCATTCTAAGCTCGAATATGCACCATTATAGATAATCTAACATCCTGTGTAAAAATTTGTTTTTTTCAAGTGATCGTACTTAGCAGCGAAGCGGGAAGGACATTTGCTCATATTTCAAAAAATACGATCGGATCATATGTACTTGTATATACAAGTATGAGCAGTGCCATTATCGCATGGCACATGACTAACACTGATGACGACAATTATATAATCATATGATTTTGCTTCCTGCAAATACGAATTGTTTGCCAAAACAACCCACAAATAGTTTTACATTTGTAAATGCACACATGCATGTGTGTTCACATATCAGGACTCTTTTTGAAATTATCGTAGTTGTAAAATTTTGAAATAACCATTGTAAATACATACATATGTATGTATGTATATGGATGTGTCTATGCTTAACATATCTAAGGTAAGGAAACGTAAATACAAAACATGCATATGTATGTATGTACATTAGGGTGTTTATTAAAAACGGTTTGATTTCCTGGCGGACACAAGAAAATTGTGTTTTTTGTGTTGAAAACAATCCCGGAAAATTTGGTACCGTAATTTTGACTTTGAGTACTTTCATGTAAATTGTTCACGTTTTTCCACATATTATTGAAGAAAGTTAGTGAACACCTGGTTCTATCGAAGAACTTCCTCAGGAAAAATCGCTATATCTCTGAAACAAAGCATGAAAACAAAACGTGAAATAAAAAGAGGGTTTAAATGAAACACCCCAATGTACATACATATGTTTTCGTATAAGACTATATAACACTCGTGCAATGCGGCAGGAGTGACAAGTTAGAGGACATATTTTCAATGTTTCCGCGCTTTAAGGACTAGACTGCACATGTTACTAGAGATTATCACCAACAGCCATAGGCCTAAATAGGCTGATGTGTGTTTTTGTAAGGACAACTTTTTGTCGTTCGAACTTCAAAAGTGTGTGGTAAATTATAAAAATAGATTTAAATATGTTTGCCACGTTTCGTGTATAGCCTTCGCTTACGTTAGGTACTGCAGAGCGTGGATATTTGCATAATTTTGCAATGCAACGGCAATGAGGTCAGGTTGCGGATTGACAAAGTACGAGTATTAGTGTCGTCACAATTGGAACTGGAAAATCTTGATCGGTAGACGAAGCAATTTCCAAACGTTACGTCATTTCTCTATAAACCCCGTTATTTTGTAAAGGAGGATATAACTTTCACATTGAAAATAACTCTTTTTTTTTAAATATAACTGTATATTTGTATGTATTTTCGACTGCGCATTGACCTGGGACCGAGCAATTTTGTGGAACGAAAAGGTTTAGTAACCTTTGGACTAAATTTCAAGTTTCAATATTATTCAATAAGAAAGAAAAGAAAACAATATTTTTTAAGCAAAATAAGAAAGGAATTTTCAAACTATAGAGTTGAAATATTCAAATGCAACCAAGTGAAACCGAATCGGGTTCAGCCAAGAGAGCTTATGTCAGTTTTTATTTGTTTTAGGGAATAGCAAGTGAAGCCATAGTCTGAATTTATTGGAAAGTAGGAAATCAAAGGAAAGCAAAAATAAGCATTGGTGAACCAACTACAGCATCAAAAGCTCATCGTAGCGAAAAAGATTTTAAATCTATGCCAAACAGAGAGGCCACTATAAGAAGCGAAACCAAAGCTAAAAAGCTAAAATATAAAAGTAAAATAATCGCAAAATAAAAGGTGGCAAAGAATAACAGTTTTAGAGAAGGCGCGCACCTATCGATTAAACTACCACACAAAAGAGTGAGTAGCCTTGCGACATTTCGACGGCCGGGGAGAGAAATGCGATTATATTTCTAGGACAGAGTGGCTAGCAACTATTCACGCCGGTTTCAACTTCAATATTTGTATGTAATTGTGTAAGTGTTGGGCAAATCAAACTAAACGGGCGTGAGGAGATTGTAGTTGGTAGTGGCAACTGGATTGGATTTGATTACATTCCGTAAATAAGAAGGAACAGTAGCAACAGCCAATCACTCGTTTAACCACGCTATTAAAGATAGACTGTATGAAAAGAGGGTTGAAGTAAATTTAGCTCACTTGAGTTCGGGTGGACAATTGTGCTAAACGTATGAGGCACATGAATCTGCACGTGACAAATAGATACGAGCAGAAAGTTTTAAGAGGCGAAAAATCAAGAAATCAGGAAATCGACTTGGCAAAAATCCTACAAACAGCTGGAAAATAATGAGGGTCGCGGGGAAATTTCATAATTCAAAACCTAAAACGGCTGCCGACTCAATTGGGCACACAACAGGCTTAGAAGCAGTGCCTTTACAAAGAGCGACCAAAGTCGCCGGCAATGCCGAGCTGGGCTTGCGTAAGAAAAAATCTTACACATCGCTTCTTTGCGAGCTGACACGTCTTAAGTCCCAGCAAAAGTATCTCGAATGTAATCAGGCCAAGTTAAATGCGACTCACTATGAGGATCCACCGGTTAGCGGAAGAAGTAAAAACAATAAAACATCACAAATGATAAATGAACTTGAAACCCTTAAAGCATATTTAGAAGACAGCTTGAAAACTTATCGGGACAACTGTTATTGTGAAGTACAAGAATTGCGCCAAGTGGTCGGCTCCATACGCGAAGATGTTCAGCCCCAGCGTTTGAGCCAGTGCTCATTGCCGGAATTGCGTGAGCGCATTATTAACACAAATACTCAACTAATACAACTGTGCGACAAAAACGAAAAGGAATTGGAAAAACTGCGCGATGAGTGTGAAAAGATAGAGCGCGACAATAAAGTTATCGTGAATGTTTGAAATAAGAAATTATAAGTTTAACAAATAAAAAACCTGAAAGCATACATACATACATATATTTATTTATGTCGTGTCTAATTAAAACTCTATTCTTATTTAGCAAGTATAAATGAATGTGTGAATATATTATATATTTAAATGATTGGAATGTAATATACGGATTGGCATACACACATACATACGTTATTCATCTCAATCCCCGTTCTGTTGGTGAACGAAATTACTAAATTAATTTTTTGTTTATTAAATAAATTACTACATTTAACCGCAAAATACCGCAAGTTTACCTATGTATGTATATATGGAAACCAAAATAGTGTCTTCTATTAAAAAGTATTCTCAGAAAATATAGTTAAATGGCCTTAATCAACATTCTAGGTTCCGCTCTTTACAAATTCTTAGTAAACTTTCGATGTTTGTAAGTACCTTTCGAGGTATGTTTCGGATTCCCTTCGGCAGTATTTGCACATATAAAATAACCATAATAACTTCCCCTATAAATTAGTAAATGTGTGAATTTTTGTAAAGAAAATCATTTTAAGCACTAAACTTAAGCGTCAAGAAAGCTCATGTGGTAAGTACAGCTATGTAAATTTCTGAGATATATAACTGAGTTCAGAAGAACAATTTCCGGATAATCGTGTGTCCTTATGACAACAAGGTATAAAATCGGGTCAACACTACTCCTAGAAAAAATATACCTCATATAAAAAATTTGGAACTTCAGACTGATTTTATACGGCATATATTGCTTAATATACGAGTTAACTCAATGGAACTAGGAAAGTATCTCTTGTGCCTAAAATGGATCAATTCATATGAATACTCATCTAGACTCAATATACCTAATGTAAGTATTTCAGCTATACCATATGAGCATATCAGTCAACGTGTAAGATAGCTAAGCAAAATAAAGTGAACATAAAATATTGGATATACTACTTAAAGCTTAATGTAAATGAAAAAGATGTCGAAAATGTGTAAAGTCGGTTCGCCCCATGATTTTCATTACACCAAAGGTTAAAGCAAGCATAAACCAATATACTCGATAGTGCGATCTCTCATTTTTCATCTTCCTTAACAGGTTAAACCCTGAATATGAATAAATTTCGTCCAAATCTTATATTTTTAATATAGTAATTTTAATCTTCTGGTTGACGTTTTCCTCATACAAACAAAAATATAAGCTTTGTTTGACTCCCGAGCGACTATCTGTCTGTCCATCCATGCAGGCGAGAACTTAAGTAAAAATTAAGATATGATGAAACTTCGTACGTGTATTCGCTAGTACTATAGATGGACCGAATCGGTCCATTGCCACGCCCATAAAATAGAAAACATGCCCACAAGTAGAAAACATATAACAAGTGCGCCTATCTACCTATCTTCCTAAGTTTTTTCAGTACTTTTTAATACACTGTAAAAATGGATATTATATGTATGATAACGGGTGATTTTTTTGAGGTTAGGATTTTCATGCATTAGTATTTGACAGATCACGTGGGATTTCAGACATGGTGTCAAAGAGAAAGATGCTCAGTATGCTTTGACATTTCATCATGAATAGACTTTCTAACGAGCAACGCTTGCAAATCATTGAATTTTATTACCAAAATCAGTGTTCGGTTCGAAATGTGTTTCGCGCGCGTGTTTTGTTCAGCGATGAGGCTCATTTCTGGTTGAATGGCTACGTAAATAAGCAAAATTGCCGCATTTGGGGTGAAGAGCAACCAGAAGCCGTTCAAGAACTGCCCATGCATCCCGAAAAATGCACTGTTTGGTGTGGTTTGTACGCTGGTGGAATCATTGGACCGTATTTTTTCAAAGATGCTGTTGGACGCAACGTTACGGTGAATGGCGATCGCTATCGTTCGATGCTAACAAACTTTTTGTTGCCAAAAATGGAAGAACTGAACTTGGTTGACATGTGGTTTCAACAAGATGGCGCTACATGCCACACAGCTCGCGATTCTATGGCCATTTTGAGGGAAAACTTCGGACAACAATTCATCTCAAGAAATGGACCCGTAAGTTGGCCACCAAGATCATGCGATTTAACGCCTTTAGACTATTTTTTGTGGGGCTACGTCAAGTCTAAAGTCTACAGAAATAAGCCAGCAACTATTCCAGCTTTGGAAGACAACATTTCCGAAGAAATTCGGGCTATTCCGGCCGAAATGCTCGAAAAAGTTGCCCAAAATTGGACTTTCCGAATGGACCACCTAAGACGCAACCGCGGTCAACATTTAAATGAAATTATCTTCAAAAAGTAAATGTCATGAACCAATCTAACGTTTCAAATAAAGAACCGATGAGATTTTGCAAATTTTATGCGTTTTTTTTTAAAAAAAAGTTATCAAGCTCTTAAAAAATCACCCTATATAATAACCACGAAGTGGGTAACGGTTATGTTGTAAAAGAGTGAATAAATGAGGTACTAAGCTTTAAATTTCACAACCAGAAAGCAGAGAAAGGCTTTATGGGAGCTGCTGTAGAAATTTGTGAAATCTAATATTTCAGGAACTACATGACTAATTTCAACCAAATTTAGGGCGTAGGATCAGCCAAATATTCTTATTAATTACTGCGAAAACGGGCGAAATCCGACTACAGTCACTTTTCAAACTTCCAGAAATCGATAACAAAGCGGAAATATCGGTCATGGCATCTGTTGAAATTTTATGCTGTATACGTCATAGTGTGGTCTGGTGGTAAAACGGTTCCAATCCGTCCAGTTAGTTGGTAGACTATTTCGGACCTCACACAAATTTTATTAAAGACGAATATTGAAATGAAGATAAATATTATTCATTATTGTTCTGATTTAGTCTTTCCTTTATATGTATGTATGTATTTGTATACGCATACATTGTGAAGAAACAACCACCAACGCTTCTTATCGCTCCCGCTAAAAGTTTAATTGCGTGCAAAAATTCCTTTTTATCACTTGTCCGTGCTCATCCCTTGTCAAGAGTTATCTATGTGTCCAAACTCTAAATGTGCATATTTTATGATATTTCCATAACTAAGTGAAAATGAAATTGCCCTAACATATACATATACATACATGTATGAATATGCCTATATGTGTACATATGTATGTATACGAGCGTCTATGATAGTGATTTCTTTAGTATGAATGACCACCACACAATGTTCAAACAGCTCCAACGATCTTTGTATTTATTCGAGAGTATTCAGATGCTCATATTTATATGAGAATACATATGTATGTATGTGCTTAGTATGTAAAGACTTATTTCACTGCACTAGTGTGTGCATAACTTGCTCATAGTGTTGCCTCGCGCTGGTAAATGTGTAATTTATAAATTTGCAACTTGTTGAGAAAAAGTGAGCAATAACAATAATAAATGTTTTATTAGATATGTACCTATATACATATTTACCATATTTTTACTTTGTATATTGGAAGCTCGCTCGTGTCGATAAGAAGATATAGTCTACATATGGCTTTTTTGAACGCACGAATTCGCATGCATAGAGTTTTTCACAGCCACAGTCGTTTAATTGACACCAAAAGGCACATACATTGTGGCAAAAAAGCACCCGGAAATTGTAATTAAATTCCCCGGGTAAATGATATTTAAAAAAATGTATTTTGCTAAGTTGGTAGGACTGTCCTTAATTACTATGCCAAATATGAGCGCGATCTGTCAACCAGTTTGTTTACAGCAGCTGCTTAAGTCGGTACACCTCAGTAGTGCGTTGCGATTTTTACAATGAATAAAAATATCGAACAAAGAATTTGTCTAAAATTTTATATTTCTAACCAAATTTTGTGTGTGGAATCATTGGGAATGTTTGAAAAGGCTTACGGTGATTCTGTTTCTTCAAAACACCACCATACGAGTGGTACAAAGCCTTCAAAGATGGTCGAGAGTGTCCTCGTTATGGACGACATTCGAACTCTTCAACAGATGAAAATGTTAAAAAAGTGAAGGATATGGTGCTTGAAAGTCGTCAGGAAAGTGTTAGAGAGATGGCAAGAGAGCTCGACATCTCTCGCGAGTTCTTTCGAATGATTTTGGTGAATATTTTGAGTATTATGTGCTGAACACAATGACCGCGACAGACTGCAAACGACATCTGTCAAACATTAAAATACACACCTTCTTGTGGACACAGTTATTTGTCCATACCAGTTGATGCCACTAATACGTAAAATGTAAAATTATTCACAGCTCTAACAAACTTGACACTATATTACAAATAAAAACATAAAATAGCTCTATTATATCATTTGTAATAACAATTGATAATTTAAAACAAAAATATTTACCTATTTACTTATTTTTTGCATACAAAATTTCACTTTAAACAAAATATTAAAATTTCATTGAAGTGAAAAGTATTAGTATGGCCACAACGAAATTGTGTACATACAAAATGGAGCACTGCGTTGTTTTGTGTACATGCCGGTCATTGTTATGTCGCTGCTTTCTTACAAATGTTCATGTAGTAGGATTCACAACGTCATTCAGTTCACTGTCGTGCTGCTGCAATCTGTCGCGGTCATTGTGTTCAGCACATGAAACGCGATCTTGCTCTACTTGTCCCGATAAAGCTGATTTTTTTTTTCAAAAAGAGTCTGATTGCGAACGAATTTAAGGCAAAAACGCAATGACTACCATCGATTAACAACCATATTCACCAGATTTGTCTAGGCAAATTGGTCTTGAAAAGTGTTTCGAGGATTTACAAATTGTTGGTAATTGGTATTACATCTGGTGGGGATTACTTTGAAGGCGACAAAATAAATATTGATGAATAATTTAATATTTTACGTTTTATTTACAATTACATATACGAAAAAGAACTTCGCCTTCACCTATAATACCCTTAATATTTAGGTGCCATATCAAAGACATTTTGATCGAATCGATGATATTTTATAGAGTCTTCGACTTTTCGTTATGGATTATACAAACTTCGTGGAAAACTAAATACACCCTGTTCAGGGCATAAAAAGAAATCTACCTCTACAGTACAATTTTAATAACTTTGAATATTTTATAGTAGCCCTCTTCATATTTTTTTTTAACTTTTTCCAACGTATGGTTATTATTTGTGTACTTAACAGCCCTTAACAACCCCCTTAAAACACCCTGAGGTTAAGATGCTGATACTGTGAGGGCCACTTTATAACAAAAACGAGCTCGTTATGTAACCGATTCGCAATGGATTTTGATCAGTGCCTTGAGTTGTTTCAGTCGACGTATGAAAGCGCGCATTTCCATGGTTAAGAGTACCGTTTTCCTGATTTTTTGAAAGGCAACAGGGGGAAAATAGTTGTGTGGCACTTAGAATTTACTGTTCTTTAGTTGTATAATTGCGACATGTCAAGTTTTTCCAAAAAAACAGGCATACAATTGCTAGGAGTGTTTCGTCCGCGAACAACTTTTGTTTGATTCGGCTCATCTTGAAACAATCGTACAGTCAACTGCTTAGTTTCAGGCAGGTTTTTAAGCACCGATATCTTATTTTTTTTAACATATCTTTCGACCAATCCGACCAACGCAACATTTTTTTTTACTGTATCCTGTCCATTCTCTGAAAAAGGGTAAATTTGGTTTATAACTCCGCTCACTCTCTATATAACGGCTCTATTAAAAACTAGTAAGTTCGATAAATCTATGTATAAATAAATACGCCAGATAGATAAAGATGGTACGAGGTTGCTTTGTAGAAAACGGCGTCAAAATTGCACTACGGACGTCTCACCGCCCACTTTTAGGTGAAATTCTATATCTCATGAACTACTTGACAAATTTTGACCAATTAGTGTTAGTGCATAAGGACACTCATATATTTTTATTATTCTCTAGGAAAGTGGGAAAAATCGGCCGAGGTCGGTCGACAACCACGCTTACTACGAATCAAGTATCAATGAATATATCGGCATAAGTTGGGTCACTTTATGACCAAAAATTGTCAAAATCGAACCACAACTGTTCAAGCCCCTAATATAGGTCAATATCGGTCATATGCCGTTGTTGTTGTTTTAACGGATATGCTAATCCCCGTTAGGGTGGTAAGGGTCATCTGTGTTGTCGTCGAGGTCATCTAACGGTAGGCCCAGGAAACGCGCTGTTTCGACGGGGTCGGACCAAAGGGAGGAAGGTGTTAGATGAGTTGGGTTTGTGGGGCATGCAAAGAGGTGGCCAGTGTCATGCGGAGACTCGTTGCATGCAGGACATATATTGGATATGTCGGGGTCGATTCTGGATAAGTAGGAGTTTAACCTGCTACAATACCCAGAACGAAGTTGCGCTAGGGTCACTCGCGTTTCTCGCGGCAACTGGAGCTCTTCATCTGCAATAGGTGGTGCTTTGACTCCAAGAACGCCATTCACGGGAAGGGAGTCGGTGAAGGTGTTAATGGCTCCACTGTGAATGGCGGTCAGTACCTGTCTGAAGTCTGTAGCGTCCGAAGTTCGGTCGGCGTACTGTACGACGTCGTCGACGTAGTCGAGGAATGACCTCTTGATGCTCCTAGGAGGCGGCTCCGCTCCAAGCAGATGGCTGCAAGGGTGATTCCTACGGAAACATCCCAGCAGGAACTGCCTGGAGAGAAGTTCATTATGCTCCTTTACAGGAAGCATGCGCGTCTCACTATGGAGGTGTTCGATGGGAGACATCAAGAGACATCCCGTCGTAGTCCGGAGTGCTGTGTTCTGGCAGGTCTGTAGTTTCCTCATCTGCGTGCCACTGCATCCAGGCGACCATATCGGTGCTGCGTAGTTGAGGACCGGCCGGCCGATTGCCTTGTAAGTTGCCAACAACGTTTCTTTGTCTTTTCCCCATGTGCTGCCGGCTAGCGACTTGAGGATCTTGTTGCGGCTCTGTACTTTGGCGATAATCGCGGTCGTATGGGGAGTGAAGGAGCATAGACTATCAAAGGTTACGCCTAAAATTTTAGGGTTATTGACAGTCGGAATTTTGACGCCATCGACTGCAATATCAAGCTCAAGTCTATACTCCTTCGTCCAGTTTGTAAATATAGTCGCTGTGGATTTGGTGGGGGAAAGTTGGAGATTCCGTGCGGTGAGGAAACGAGAAAGGTCGGAGAGGTAGCTGTTCACTTTCGAACACATGCCATCGATTCCATTGCCCGACGTCAATATCGTGCAGTCATCAGCGTATGAGGTTATGGAGACCCCCTCTGGTGGTTGTGGGAGTTTCGAGATATAGAAGTTAAACAGTAGTGGGGAGAGGACACCACCCTGCGGAACCCCCTGTTTAATTCTTCTCAGTTTAGATGTTTCGCCTCGAAATAGTACGGATGACTGGCGACCACTCAGGTAGTTCATGGTCCACCTCTTTAACCCTGGAGGAAGCGTTGTTTTTTCTATGTCCTGCAATAGCGTTGTGTGGTTGACTGTGTCAAAGGCTTTTGACAAGTCCAACGCTACGAGGATCGTTCTCTCACAGGGTGGCTTCTGGTTGAGGCCACGAACTACCCGGGTGTTTATGACGCTAAGTGCTGTGGTGGTGCTGTGCACTTTTCGGAATCCATGCTGGTGGCTGGCTAGGCTCAGGTGGTGAGTGAAAGTCGGGAGTAGCAGGGCCTCAAGTGTCTTCACTACTGGGGAGAGGAGAGTTATCGGGCGATAAGATTCCCCTTTGTTGGCGGGTTTCCCAGGTTTCAGTAGTGGCACCACCCTTCCGATTTTCCACACATCGGGTATTTGAAGGGTGGTTAGTGACAAGTTGAGGACACTGGTGAGATAACCTACTCCCGCCGAGCCTAGATGCTTTAGCATTAGCATGTTGATTCCATCAGGGCCAATGGATTTGGATGATTTAGCTTTTGTGATGACACTCTGAACCTCCTCGCCGGTGAAAGTAAGAGGCGCGCAGTTGTTTGGCATTTTGCGCAGCCGCCGGTTAACACATCTCTTAGCTTTGTCTACCGAAGGGTGCAGTGTAAACTGCCGGCTAAAATAGCTCGCGCACTTCTTCGGGTCCGAAGAGGCACGACCATTGAATTGAACTTCAACTCGGTCGTCGTGTCTCTTCGGATTAGACAAAGCTTTGACAGTAGCCCAAAGCTTACTCACACCGGTGGAGAGGTTGCAGGACTTCAGGTGCTCTATCCATTTCGTCCGCTTATGTTGATTTACCACTCGCCGAATCTCCAAATTGAGATCCCTTATTCGGGGATCCCCGGGATCGGCATGGCGTAAGGTGTCGCGCTCATTAGCTAAGACAGCTGCTTCGGCTGGGAAATTGGGGCGGATTTCCGCTATTCTTCCAGCCGGGATGAAGCGAGCAGTAGCTGCTGCGATCACCTTGCGGAATTGACGTTCGCCAACGCATACGTCCGTAGGAATGGGTAGAGCGTTGAAGGTGCTCTCAGTGAATTCTGTGAAGCCGACCCAATTAGCTTTTTTGAAGTTAATGAAGGTACGGTTGTCCACAGAAACGAAATCGGGAGGCTTCTCGATCGAGATAATTATGGGCAGATGGTCTGATGCAAGAGTTAGCATAGGTCGCCAGGTTATGCTGTTTATCAGGCCACCGCTAGCAATGGTAATATCCGGCGAGCTATTACAGGTGCCCATAACTCTGGTGGGGGCTTCGTCATTCATTGTGCAGAATGTCGAATCGTCAATCTGTTCCGCCAGCTCCATCCCCCTACGATCATTTGACAGGCAGGAATGCCAAAGATCGTGGTGCGCGTTAAAGTCGCCTAGTACCATACGGTTTTCACCACGAAGTAGCGCACCTATATTCGGGTGATATCCTGTAGGGCAACATGTAACTGGGGGGATGTATATATTAAATATTTCGAGCTCGACATCGCCTGACCGGATAGCTATGCCCTGACATTCTAGGGTAGTATCCCTGGGGTCGATGTCTTCTTCGATTAAACGATACTGCACGGTGTTGTGCAATATGAAGGCTAGGCCACCACCACCATCTCGCTCGCGATCTTTACGTAAAACGTTGAAACCTGCATAACTCAGAAGATCTGAGCGGCTGTTTAGCTTGGTTTCTTGGACCGCAGCTATCGATACACGTTCCCGATTCATAAGTGCAACTATCTCCTCGATCTTGCTCTGGAGTCCGTTGCAGTTAAATTGAAGGAGTCGGGTTTGTCGCGGGTGTCCGTGGGTGATCCTGGGGGTGAGGGAGTGACGTGTTGGTGGTATTTGTTGCAGCTGCAGAACCCGCGGGGGCGGTTGTCGCACTGGGGTGTTGGTTGGCGACGCCACTGTTGTGAGTTGCGGGGGCAGACTCCTGCAGCATGGGGCAACGTAGGTGACACTCCACTCACGTGTGGTGCGCAGGCCGGAACACGTCGGGAAGTGGCACCAGCCAGTGCAGGAATTGCACTTAACTGATGCGACGTTCCGACGTATGACAGCCTGACACACGGAGCAGACTGTGCGAGGAACCAAGAGTTGCTGATTGGTTCTCGCACGAGGATTGGAGCGGGATGAAGGTTGGGGGGGGGGGACAAGTCAGAGTGGGAGCTGTGTTGCCTGTTTGAGCTCCTGACCGTAGAGGTCCTTTGTTGGCCACTCTGATTGAGTGGCGGCGCGGCGCGCGAACAGTGTGCAGGTTGCACAGCCGTGGAGGCTTGTGTCGCAGTATTGCGCAGACAACACGGGGCCACGTAACGCGTGGTCCACTCCCTGTGGGTCTTAAGGCCTGAGCAGGTCTTAAGATGGCTCCATCCATTGCATGTATTGCACCTGACCGAGGTGGAGTTTGGATGAAGCCTTTTAGCGCAAACGTAGCTGAAAAATTCCTCTGGGCTCTTGTTGGACTCAATGCCAGCACGAGTCAGGAGGATACGGAGCAACCCTGCTGCAAGGCGTTGCTCTAATGACGACAAACACATATTAATGCTTACCGATCCAAACGGGGTTAGATCGCCGAAAGGACAGCCCTTGGTCGGATAAAATCCGAGTCAATTCCGGTGCGTAGAACCGGCTGTCGTGGGAATTGTCATATGCCGTCATCGTGGACGCTTAAAGCCGAGCCGAATGCATTTACAACATACACTCATATACGCTCGGTGCAGCTTGGAGGGTGCTGCGCGCACTCTTAAATATTCGGTTACACTCGAACATAGCCCCTCCTTATTTATTAATATATTCTAAATCACGGTAAAAAGCAAAAAAAAAACAATATGAATATTTGTTTTATCTATCGTTGATAGTGAACGAAATAGGAGCAACGAAACTGTAAAGTAAACAATGAAAACAAAATAAGAAGAAGGAACAAAAACAAAATTTAATGTTGATAACAATACAAGTATAGTATTTATAAAAATGGCAGATATAGAAGGTGAGAGAATTACGAGTACTAAGGAAAATATTGAAATAAAATCAATGGTTGGAAAAAAAGGAACCACAAGAGCGCATTGCAATGAAAACAAACATTATTCCTCATTTTTTCGGGGTTTTGGTTTTCATTTTTTAAAACTTTGTGAACTTTAATCGTTGACTTATTCCTTAAAAAAGTCTTTAATTAGTTGAATTTAAAAGTAATATTGGCATTGATCCGTGGGATACGAGTATACGGGTAATGTGGGGTTTCTTCGCGGCCGCTAAGCTACTCTTTTCAATGTGTAACATATTGTACATATGTATACATACGAGTAGAATAAAAGCATAATTGACAATGTACATACATACATATGAATCTATGTACACTGTATTTTTATGATGTGTGCGTGTTCAGAATTTGAGCGTTTATTTAAGTTAGTGATCGTTCCATTTATTTCTGTTTGTACGTATTTGCAATCGTTGGGGGCACAAAACCATGTGCGTAAACAACCCAACTAACCAAAAGTTCAGCACTATTCAAATAAGTATCAAACTCCTAGCATGCGATAAATTAACGAATTACTGTTATCCTAGAGAGCATGATTAGTATGAATACATAGTTCAATTCTTAACTCCTTGCTTTTTACTACCATAATTATTGACTTGTAAGTCGGCAGTTCTGGTTCTTTTTATTTTCATACAGTTAAAGCCGGTCTGTTAATCCTTTCCTAAAGGTTGAAATCAATAACTCTATATTAAGACGTAATGTAACATCAGCTCTCTAAATTCAGACTGATCATGCAAACAGTCTCATTCACATGAATTAATATGATTTCTAGTCCTTTTTTCATATTGCGAAAATTATTCGAAATAGTTTTTTAAAACATTGTATACATACATTCTGTTATCTTTTTCCTTATCACACATTTCAACGCTAATAACTGGTCTAAACCTAATTTGTATGTTTATATACATATTTATGTACATACATATGTGTGTAGTCACGACTGCATACATCAGCTATCATAGGCATGTAGTATATACATAAGTACATATACTTTGTTATAATTAATACTTTATAATTTGTATATTTGAAATATTGAACCTTATACGTTACTGTTAACAACACAAAGCTTTCCAGAACAGTTCTACCTTTGATAAAAATCTGTATCTTTCAATTACCGCTGTATCAAATATCCCATCTTTTACCTTTTTCATGCTAAATTTTTAGTAAAACCTTAAAACAGTCGGTATAGTTTTTCGCATATTTTCTTTAAGAAGCCCGAGAGCGGAGTACGTGTGATCTTTGCATGCGAGAAAAAGGTGCGCAGAACCTTAATTATAATTGGAAAACTACATTTTTATTGCTAACAAGTAAAGAAGGCTAAGTTCGGATGTAACGAGTAGGTCTGGAAATATGGATTTTCACCAAATGTAAGTAAGGAAGAGCTAAGTTCGGGTGTAACCGAACATTTCATACTCTTGCAACTTCCAATTATTAAAGCTGGGGTAAAACCTTCTGGTACATAAGGTTTGTTAAATAGTTGTCTGGAGCAAGTTATCACCCGATTTAATTAATTTTAAGCACAAAGTTACATTGTTTTTAGGAAATGCTCTCTCTCATTTTCATTGATATACCTTAAGTCTAAGGAAAGGCTTAAACAGTTTCAGTAAGATTTCATTTATTTTTACAGTGCCGGTGGGAGTACGAATTTTTGGGAGATATATTCACTAAACGTATTTGAGGACGGGGCCACGCCCATTTTTTGAAAATTCTTTTCTCACAGGTGTCCCTTGTTACTCCAATTACAGTTCTATTTCTTAATTTAATTCACTTTATATGTTTTTGTTTAATGGATCAGACTTGGTATATCATTGATGTATATGTATATAGTACATACATACATATGTATATTGTAGGTATTACACATTTAGTTTCGTTAGTTTTTCGTCGTCCAAATATTTGTATTGAAATCAACATAATTTACTGAAATAATAAAAATGGGGTATAAGCTTTGGAACTTTGTAGGTTTGTCATTCAATAATTCCCTTCTAGACATTATTCCGCCAGTGGTAATGAAAGAAGACAATCGAGAAATCAAAACAAAATTTCATGATCGTATTCATGTCGCCACAATAAGTGAAACCTAACCTAACCTACTCCCAACTCAAGACTCTCCCAATGAACCAACCAATTAAATATTACTTCTTGGAAGTAGACATTTAAGTCTCCTCTATGATGTACCTGTTTATGTAATGTACAGTCTGTCAAGTAAGAGCGTGGTCGACTTTACCGACAGCTAATGAAAGATTCCACTCTAATTCCTTCGCGAGCCGATAGAGGGAAGCTTTGTCCTTGATGCATTGTCAACAAAGGTTCAGATGTCGTTCATCTTTTGAAAGAGTTAGTGGCTAAAAATGTCGATGATTTACCAGAACGTGGTTCGAAAGGAAAAGTGAACAAAAAAGATGAAAAAAGAATAGTGAATCTGTTTTCGCAAAATCCTGCTTTAACACTGCGGCAAGGACAAGCAAAATTAATGCCAAAAGGTTCTGTCCTCACGCGAGCCCGGTCAACTTCCACCAATAGTTGTTCAGCGGACCGTAAAACATGGAATAAAGGTGCATCTTTGGGGCTGCTTCTCAAAGCAAGGATTCGGCACTTTTTACCGAGAAAATGATAAAAATCTACAAAAAGGCTTTACTGAATACGCCGTCAAATTAGTAGAAAGCATTCCTCGGATCGACGCCGGTGGTGACTGGACATATTATTGACCAAATTGCATCATCGTTTGTAATGTGTACAAAGTTTCATAAAATCTATATATATAAAAGAAAGTCGTGTTAGTTACATCACTTATAACTCAAGAACGGCAGAACAGATTTGGCTGAAAATTGGTAGGGAGGTAGCTTAGAGCCAGGAGACGGACATAGGATACTTTTTATCTCTTTATGTCAAAATTTAATACAACTCATAAATACAAAAATTATATTTCAAATCATAAGCATTTGTTCAAAATTCATGTTTGTAGGAATCATTTCAATATTTCATTTCTTCAAAAAAAAAAAAAAACAATAAAAACAACCTTACATCTTCGTCTATATAAATATGTATGTATGTAAAAATGAATCGCCAAAATGTATGTACGCTCATAACTTTAATACGACTGAACGAAATTTGATAATTCTTTTTTTAAAATATTCGTTTAGGTTCAGGGATTATTCGAGTAATTGCCGGAAAACCCCTAAAAACAGTCCTTTTCTTTTTCTCATACAAACGAATGAATGTTTGTTCGTTAGTAACGCTAAGAGAACGGCTGAACCAATATTGATGAAATTTTAAGAGGTTGTTCGTTGTGGATTAAGGAAGGTTTAGAAATAAAAACATCTTATACTTTTCATGAAAAGTCGGCAAATTGGATAATTCCAAAAAGTAACTTTTTTCCAAAAACATATTTTTTTAATTTCTGTTTTGTTTTTCAATATTTTGATTTGGAAATAATAGAATATTTCAGTCTCGATCGCTTGCTTTTTAATTCCGGCTATTCAAGAGAAAAATTATTACTATTACGATTTACGATGCTTTACGACAGGTTGTGAATTGAACAATTGAAAATTATTCAGTGAAAACTTTACGTGTGAAAGATCCAGTATTATATGAAGTGGTGGAAAGCAATATGGTTCATGGACCTTGCGGACACTACAATCCCTTTTCGGTTTATATGTCTAACAATAAATGCACGAAACACTATCCGCTTGCTTTTCTTTCGGAATCGCAAACTGGAAATGATGGATATCCACTCCATCGTCGTAGCTCATCAGACGACCATACAACTTAGAGTAGTGAATATCGAAGTTGACAACATATGGATCGTACTATATTCTCCACTGTTGTCTAATTCACATTCTAAACTCATATCAATGTTTAGTATTGCAGTTTGGTGTAATCTATAAAATACGTTTGTAAGTACGTCACCAAGGGAAGTAACATGGCGCTTAATGGTCTTAAACGATACGGTCCATACGTGAACTGCAATAAAGCGCTTTGTAGGATATTTACTTTTGCAATTCATGAACGGTTTCCGATTGTTGTGTGTCTCGCAGTTAATATGGAGATTGGCCAAAGAGTTTATTTCAGCCCAGAGAATACATTACAGCCGGTGGTAACACCGCCAACAACAAAACTAACATTGACGAGTTTTTTTCTCAACTTTCGTCAGTGATCCGCTTACGAGAACATTGCTCTATTTGAAAATACCTTGCATTCATGGAATGCATCGTCGAAGAAATAGTTACGCTGAAAGCAAGACCGAACAGTAGATGGACATTCAGGTGTGTTCTCAACTAATGCATTAGGATGAATTTACACAACCCACCCAAAAAACGATGATTGCTTCTACCTTCGGTTGCTACTGAATGGTATGGTGTGTGCAATTACAATTGCTGGAACACGATAATCAGTGGAAACAAATGTTGGACGATGCGATAGCTACTTCGAATGCCACTGAAGTTCCCACACTTTTCGCGATAATCATTTCACCATATCAGCCTTTAAATCCGCGTCAATTATGAGATACGAACAAAAATGACATTGTCGAAGACATTTTACATCGTATTCGCTAAAAATTGGAAATGGGTCAATTCCGGTTGATGCTTCCGGTGGTTTGATATCAATTCCATCTGCGGTTTATCAATTCACGAAAGATGAACTCATCACCAATCTTCGGACATTGGCCAAATTATCTTAACTATGATTCCTTAAATGCACGCGCAATATTAACTGCCAAAAAATACAGATGTTCTTGACTTAAACTGGAAGATTCAAAGTCAAATTCCGGAAGACTTGCGCTCATACAAATCGACCGATCGTCTTTCCATTGAAGACGTCGCCGTGAATTATCCAGTGGAGTTTCTAAATTCTTTGGAGAGGCTTGGTATGCCACCGCATCATTTGCGTCTCAAAGTTTGATTTGTCGTTATTATGTTTTGCAATCTGCAAGCGCCGAAACTATGTAATGGAACCCGACTGATTGTGACGCAGCTATCGAATACAAAGGGCTGAATGCTTGATTCAACGAATTTCTTTGAGTTCCAACGATTTGCCATTTCAGTTTCCAGCGAAAATTGCATTTGAGATGACACTCAACAGGACACAAGGATAGTCGCATAGTGTGTGCAATAAGTTTGGAAATTCTATGTTTTTCACACGGCTAGATATACGTGGCGTGCACACGAGTTGGAAAGCCATCTTTTCTGTACACCGGAACAGAAACCAAAAAATTTTATTTATCAAGCTGCGTTACATTGAAAAAAAAAAAATGAAATGATAAATTCAACTTTCTTTTCATTTCAAAACACATAATTTCACGCAGGACAACGGCTGCGGGGCCAGCTAGTATTTTTTTTATAAATTAACACGACCACGCTCTTACTTGACAGACTGTAAGTACAGATGTGTATAGTAAAGAATATACATATATACAAGCAAATACAATGGGCAGAATATACACATATGTACATATATGAGATAAAAATGGTGAGAGTCATTTTGTCAAGAACAGATGCACCATGTTCGATGTAGATTATAATAATTAAAATATTAACGAAAAATTAAATACTTTATACTAAATTTGTGTATTTACCTTTGATTTAGTGACAATATTCGACGCCAACTTCACAACTGCAAAATTTCCTTTGCCAATCGTCTTCTCCAGTTCATAATAGCCAACTCGCAGCAGTTTATCAACCGAAATTTTACTTGTCGAGGGAACTTTGTAGTTATCCGATGTTGAGGCTGCCATCGCTGCGTGTGCGTTTACTATTTGTACTATTAACACCGTCGTCGCCTACACCCCAGTTCCCAAAAACAACTGCAGCGATATAGTATGTCAATGGCTGGGCTTATCGCCTGACAACTGCTGCTCTTGTTCCTCCTATCGAACCACTTTACAACTGTGTGAACGAAAATTAAGGCTTGTCGGGGGCAGGAAGCTGGCTAGACCTGCTTCAATACTATTTGTGTGCGTTCATTTTTAAGTTTCTGCTGCAGCTTGCTTACCTTGCTCCACACTGCTCATTAGCAATGCTATGGTCGTACCGATGTGCTCTGACTGTCTCGCATTAGTAAGAGTACTGAGAGTCGTTGTAAAGCCGAGTTCAGAGTGTATATATGTATGTATGTATGGCTTTAATTCACTTGAATGTAGTTGTTCCAACCATGAAGGAATGGAAAGGAAATGTTGATTTTTGTTAATAGTGTTGGAAAGTAACTGATGTGCTATGCAGTTGGCGATAGCTTCCTTTACTTTTTTACAGATCGCGAAGTCAATGCTTTTGGTTTTTGTTTTTGAGTTTGTATTGTTATTATTACGGATACTGAATATAAAAATATATGTGTATGTAGTTTTGGTATGCGTTAATTCATTAATAATATTAATTTTCCTAAATTGCCACAATTGTCGGGTAAGTGATAAGTTGACTTTGAGCTTGGACTCGACATAGAGTATGTACTCTGTATAAATATTTACATCACACTTTTTGTTTCTTCCAATGTATGAATGCGGTTCTACGATTCAGTATTATACGACTGTGCGCCAGCTGCCGATTGTCGTCGAACTTGAGGTGACGTATAAGTGGCGTAGGAATTTACGTATACATATACCGACCAGTAAACAAATCATCTGATGTTTGCCGTTTTTTTGTATGCTCCCGCCGCCGGTGAACAATTTCAGCTTTTTGCCGGATAAAACTGCAGTGAAGAGCAAAGTGGTGGGATTCTGGTTATTACTAATTTGTGAAAAACGAGCAACGTTCCCTTTATTTTACGAAATTTGCCGAAGGTAGACTATCGAAAGAACTGCTGAGCGACTGAACGACGAACAACCGATTTATCAATAAATCAGAAAATGCGTTACACACTCATAATGCGTTAGCTGTTGTTGTTTTTGATTTGATGTTGCTTATTGCTGCCCGCGTGATGTCGGTGATAGCGGCCATACACAGGCACACTTGTGCGTTCGATCGGTATGTGTAAACATGCGGTTTACTCGTGTATGGGCTTGTTCGCGTACCGATCCATGTTCGCGAAAATGTTTGATTTTTTACGATCGGTGCGCGAGCATGTTTATCGTGTATGGCGTTGTGAGCGCACAAAATCTCATTTCTCTCGTGTCGCCGAGCAGTGAAGATCGCGGACAATTGCAAGTGTTAAGGGGAGAGACTGCTTTAGAGGCTTCAAAAAATCGATTTTTTTGAGGATTTTTTTGGGAGGGAAAGAAATAATTGATTCAAGCGAAATTTCTAGGCTTTATAGTCATATATTTGAACATCTTTCACAAATTTTTTGAATACGAAATCTTTGATATTCTGCCTTTAGGAAGCAATCACCCGATGCATCTTGCATATGCATTTATCAGGAAAAAAAAATTCAAAGAGATTCATGTTTTTTAATAACTTATCTTCTAGTTAAACTAAGAGAATTCCAAAAAAATTTACTTTATTTTGTTTAAAAATATGTTCAAACTTGACTTTTCCTAGTTTTTTTTTAGTTTAAATAGAAGACAATTTTATGCCAAAGATAATAAACTTTGCCCAATTCCAACTTTGCCCGCCAATTAAAATAATCGTAAAAATAAAAAACCGAGAAATCGCGCTTTTCGCTTTTTGCCCAAGCGCTCATATACTTGTATGAATCTGTCTGACGCTCGGACACTATTTCCCTTCAAGCTTCGACAATATTTCGAGTTCCAATCTATAACTTTGTTTGTTGTTAGATAATTTTTAAAGAGATTTAAGCGATTGTTTGAAGCTTCTAAAGCAGGCTCTCCCCTTAATAAAGATTTCGCATCTGAATTTATTGATCTTATAAAAAATTAATTGGCAATTTGGCAAACCAAAAGTGATAAATATAAAAATAAAATTGAGAAAAATAAAAGTTGGAATAACTTATTAACGAAATACAAAGAAATAGATAAAAGTGCTACATTAGAAATAAATTCGAAGAAATGTTCCGCTTGCCTGTCGCACATGTTAACTGTGTGAAGAACGAACGCAAAATGGATTTGTGTGTCGTGTATGGGCAAACGAATTCACACAGATCGAACGCACAAGTGTGCCTGTGTATGGCCGCTATGAGGGTGGTGAGGTTTCTTGTTGTTATTTAGAATCAACAATTAGTCCACGTGTAGTGCATACCAGGAAGGCAAAGCAGGAAAACCCGAACAAAAGATCATGGGATTGAATAGATGTGTCACTATTAACTGCTGTTAAAAATAACGAGGTCGCTGAATGTATTCTACATGCTAGAAATTTGAGTGACCGTTTAAATTTCATTTTTTTCATAGATCATAGATATCCTTACAACCCAAAACACTCGATTGATAATTTAAAATTTCGAAAAAAATATTATTGCAGTTTTTGATACATTTTTCAATCACTTTTTTCTCATTTATGTGCGTTTTCGAGATATCTGAGCGGAACTAAAATTAACTGAAGATTGTCAATTACGATGGCTAGGCGAGCAAACACAAACATACGCAAGTGTGGATTCGCCTGGGAGTGCTTCGTAAAAGCGTTGAACAATGACTCACCGACTAGTGGGTTTCTTGTTCCTTACGATTTTCGTGTGTTTTATTATATTTACACTTTAATGCCAAATTTGTAATTCTTTTATCGCACAGTTGTGGACACGCGTTTCACATTTTACATTTATATGTACATACATACACACATACATACATACATATGTACTTGTATGTATTTATGTAATAACAGGACAAGTAGTCCTTTTGGAGGAGTAATGAAAACATTTAAAATTAAAATGGCAATTAGTATAGTAATGGATTAATTTACATTTCAAGTAATACATACATATGTATTACACGAATCATTATTGACCATAAGTATCTTCAAATAGTTATTTGATATAAGCTACTCTTCCATTACGCACTCGGATATGTGTTATTCCTAAAAGTTACCACTACTTTGAATCTTACTTCATCCATGTGTGCCATCTTCCACACTCCGCTATGTAACCAATAGCCGTAATTCGTTATAGTTATGTACTGTGTGTGTTGTCCAAATGTTTGTTTTTACATTGAAATTCATAGTAATCAGTCGCAATTGCATACATAGAAAGGGAAGATCTATACCTACATATGTATGTATGTACATACATATCTAATGTTGCCATTGTTCGTATAAGTATTTCTCTTATTTTTATTCTATTTTTCTTGTCCGATCTGTTTTTATTTGATAAACCGGACTGCCTTCCCCACCACCTTCCTCTATATTGCTAAAAATAACTGAACCAGCTACTGCGCTCTCTCACGTTCATAACTGATTAAGAGAACTCAGTTGATTTGGCTCCGCTACCTAGCTGAGCCTGTTATCGTCTTACAACAATAACGTCATTCTCTTATTTATTAACATCTATAATAAAGTTATCGTCTAAAACATGTGGACTATGGGTTTGTTCACCAACCGACCATTTGTAACACCTCAAAATGTAAAATACATATGAGAGAATCTGTACATATGTATGTATATTAGGGTGTTTTTTTTTTATTGAACTATTAATTTTTTTCTGTCCCGTTACGAAATTTCCTATAAAAATCTGAATAACTCGAGAAGTATTAATGGTACTGATTTTGACCTCGGATCTTTTTTATAGCAAATAAAATTTCCTAAAAATTTGTCATTTGAATTTTTGCTATAAAACTTGTCATTTACGAGATATATACAAAAAAAGGGGAATTTCTTGGAAAAATCGGGCTTAGAGCCTCGTACTACCTCGCTGGTGTGAGTTACGACTTTGTTGCACTGGGCACTTTTGTATAGTGAATAATTCTGAGAAATATGCGTCTAAAGTCAAAGCGATGCCATAAAATACCTTTGATCTGTACGAATTTAAAAATAAAAACTCACGATTGTGGTGTATTTTCTATGGAAAATTTTTACAGGCCTTGGTCTTAATGTTAATATTAAGGGCAAACATTTTCAGAGCATATTTTTTAGGTATTTCCAGGGAAATTTCGTGACGGAACTGAAAAAAATTAATAGTTCAATAAAAAAAACACACTCGTGATTCGCTGAGTTATTTTCTTTCTGCCGCTTGGTTTCACATGTTATTTTACCAAAGAAGTATAGAACGTAGTATATACAGGGTAGGCCATTTAAAGTTGACCCATCTGGCAACGCTGTAACTTTTAACAGCGCTGACAAATCGGCTAATGTCATACCGCGTTAGAAGCGTCATTCGAAGACAATTTATACCATGGAACAGTACACTCCAAAAGAACGCGCTGAAATTGTTCAGCTTTATATTCAAAATAACTTTTCAATTGTGTTAACTCAACGTGCGTTTCGCAAAAAAAATAAAGTGAAAAGTGCTCCAGTCTTTATACGCAAAATTTGTGAACACCGGTAATCTCAGTAATGCCAGTCATGCATCCAGACAACGCACAAGACGTTCTGATGAAAATATCGAAGCTGTACGAGCCAGTATTGAGGAGACTCCATCGACATCGAGTTATCGCCGCTCTCAGGAATTAGACATCTCTCGCACCACTCTCCGACGCATAATTCATAAAGATTTGAAGATGTTTCCATATAAAATTCAAATGGCACAAAAACTAAACCCAGCTGATTATCCGCGACGCCTTAATTTTGGCAAATGGGCCATCGAAATGGCTGAAAACGAACTTGACTTTTGGCGAAAACTCATCATGTCAGACGAGGCACATTTCTCGTTGAATGGAGGCGTAAACAAGCAAAATTGCCGATTTTATGCCACCGAAAATCCTCAATTAATTGAAGAACAGCCTCTTTACGACCAAAAAGTAACAGTTTGGTGCGGTGTTTGCGCGAATATGATCATCGGACCGTATTTTTTCGAAGACGATGATGGAGCCACGACAACAGTCAATGGTGAGCGTTATCGAGCCATGATAACGGATTTTGTGATACCCATTATTCGCGAAAATGACATGGATAACTTCTGGTTTCAACAGGACGGGGCTACATGCCATACAGCTCGACCAACAATCAATTTATTGCGACCATTTTTCCCCGGGCGATTGATATCGAAAAATGGTGATGTTGACTGGCCACCGAGATCACCAGATTTGACGCCACCAGACTTTTATTTGAAATCCAAGGTATACGCTAATAAGCCAAAGACCTTAGCTCAACTGAAAGCCAACATTCGACGTGAAACAGCCGCCATATCATCCGAAACATTGGCCAAAGTCATGGAAAATGTCGAAAAAAGAGTGCATTTAGCTGTCAAAGCTAAAGGTGCCCATTTACGCGATCTAATTTTTAAATATTAGCTGAAACAAATCCCCTTGGACCAAAATAAATTACTTTTGAAATGAACAAAAAACATTGTTTTCTTTTGTTCTTTTTTTTTAGAAACAAATGGGTCAACTTTAAATGGCCTACCCTGTACATACATATGTAGGCATACGTACGTGAAATTGCGTTGAAATGTAACGTTTAATAAACATATGTAAAGGGTGATTTTTTAAGAGCTTGATAACTTTTTTTTAAAAAAAAACGCATAAAATTTGCAAAATCTCATCGGTTCTTTATTTGAAACGTTAGATTGGTTCATGACATTTACTTTTTGAAGATAATTTCATTTAAATGTTGACCGCGGCTGCGTCTTAGGTGGTCCATTCGGAAAGTCCAATTTTGGGCAACTTTTTCGAGCATTTCGGCCGGAATAGCCCGAATTTCTTCGGAAATGTTGTCTTCCAAAGCTGGAATAGTTGCTGGCTTATTTCTGTAGACTTTAGACTTGACGTAGCCCCACAAAAAATAGTCTAAAGGCGTTAAATCGCATGATCTTGGTGGCCAACTTACGGGTCCATTTCTTGAGATGAATTGTTGTCCGAAGTTTTCCCTCAAAATGGCCATAGAATCGCGAGCTGTGTGGCATGTAGCGCCATCTTGTTGAAACCACATGTCAACCAAGTTCAGTTCTTCCATTTTTGGCAACAAAAAGTTTGTTAGCATCGAACGATAGCGATCGCCATTCACCGTAACGTTGCGTCCAACAGCATCTTTGAAAAAATACGGTCCAATGATTCCACCAGCGTACAAACCACACCAAACAGTGCATTTTTCGGGATGCATGGGCAGTTCTTGAACGGCTTCTGGTTGCTCTTCACCCCAAATGCGGCAATTTTGCTTATTTACGTAGCCATTCAACCAGAAATGAGCCTCATCGCTGAACAAAATTTGTCGATAAACACATTTCGAACCGAACACTGATTTTGGTAATAAAATTCAATGATTTGCAAGCGTTGCTCGTTAGTAAGTCTATTCATGATGAAATGTCAAAGCATACTGAGCATCTTTCTCTTTGACACCATGTCTGAAATCCCACGTGATCTGTCAAATACTAATGCATGAAAATCCTAACCTCAAAAAAAATCACCCGTTACATACATATATGAGAGTATGTAAAATGGACGATCTCGGTTTATATATTCCTCTCGGTCTCATACACCAGATATACTGATTTACGACCATCTTATTAATTGTATCTCAAATATTCGCCAATGAGCCAGTACGACGGCTTCGCACGAATTTATGCCGTGTTTATTCATTTTCGAACATATTACATTTATATATTTTGTGCTACATACATATATGATTCGCATACTGATTAGGTGTCCAAAGTTCCAAACATTTTCCTTAATCTGTATTGATCACATATGGACATATATCACATAATTTATTAGGATCAACCCGCGCTCGATTTCGTTAATTTCTATTTTCAACTCATTCCCAATACCAATTCAATATTCTTCCACACTTTTCTCCTTTAGACGAAATGTTTTCTTGCTCGAAAGTGGTTTGCCTTAAAGTTGTCGCATTTTCTTCAATGTGCATAAGTACAGTGAAAACAAAATCACAACAGCGGTTTTAACTCTGTTTGGACGTAAGACTCCGAAAACCTGCTCTTCACTTCCTGCCTAAAAGTCCAGATGATAAATGCTTTTTAATAACCACCGCCTGTACTTAACATGCATGCATGTGTTATGTAAAATACTACCACAATTTGCCTCTGTTGCCGGTGAGCTGAATGTGTGGCTATGTGTCCAGAGTGAGTTCTCATTTTACATTGGATCAGACGCGAAGAAAATTAAATAAAGTGGAATTGGTAAAAAGGAGAAAAGCGAGTTATTTGTCAAACGAAGACCTGAAAGCTGGCTGACAAGAAAGGCTCCGAAAATGGTTGCAGCGACGGTAGGTCTGTTAATTAAAGTTTAAAGCGGAATTAATTTAAGAAAACCGTCTAGACTTTGCTATATTGAGATATCAGTCAATCGAAAACGGTGTGTTTTGTGAACTGTTAAGGCCTAACTATAATATGCATAAGCTGCTGTATGTTACTGTCAAAAATTGAACGAAAAGCCTGTCAAATGCATAACGAATGGAGAGTAGACTTTTGAATGACTATAATGTGCTTAAATGAATAAGAAGAAAGTGTCAAAAACAACTTGTGTTTTGGTTTTGTTTAGTTTGCATTTTGCAAAAATGAACAGAATATTAAAATATTTAAAAACAATTAAAATGCTTACTTCTGTTTTAGAAGGAATACGCATATTGACAGAAATTATTGAAATTAAAAAATAGAGTTCGGTCATGTTCAGTGAGGGAAATAAACAGGAAGAGAAAGTAGGATAGTTTTTTTGTACGATTCCTAGAAATGAAGAGGACTGATCATATAGATTTTTTTATATACACCCGATTGAAAGAAAAGGCATATTGTTTGTCGTAAAAACATTTCCTTTTTCAATATTTTCCATTAAATTTTGTATAAAACATTCGTCGTTCTCCATCTTCAAATTCAAAACGATGTATCTGTTGACAAAAAGAGAAAACAGCTGATTCCGTACGGAACATGCGATCAGTTTCGCATTTTGCTTAAGCAAATGACGTTTGACAAAACTTAACGAAACTTGATGTTAAGCACATTATAGTTGCAACATACAATTTGTGTGTATTCGGACAGTTGCTTACGCTGGCTTAAGCTAGCTTATTCACATTATAGTTAGGCCTTTAGTCATGAACTAAATGTAAATTTACGCGAATTAAGATCCTTTGATTATGTTGCGATACTCTGAGAAAACTCACTGAAGTTTTAAACAATAATAAAACTAAATATGAAAGGATTGTTTTTACCGTTTTCTATAGGTAAAGATTCATCATAATGAAAAACAAATGGTGAAAATATATTATAGCTGAGAAAGTGAATTCGTTTGAAGGCGGAGTGTACATACATATGTATGTATAAATTGTAAATTTCCCTCAAGATCCAAAGGATTGAGGAAACGTTAGTAGGAAAATAAGTTGCAGTTCGTCGGCAAATTAACAAATTCCATTACAATAACAAATGCATAATCATCATGATCAATTAAATGATTGATATGACACCTACATATGTATGTAGGTACACATGTACATAAACATATGCACTTACATTATTTGTAAAATTAATTCTTGTACACACGCCACTATGATTAGAAATACAAAAAGTCCACTGCCAAGAGCAGCCTGCTGGCAACTATTCGCTCGTCCGATAAAGTAGCTATAGTGCAATTTTCAATATAAAATGGACAAATGTAAGTGCTCAACAGACAATTTTTTCTAATTAAGCGTCTTGAATTCAAAGTTAAGTGTATACATATGTGTATGTAAAATTCCACACACATATAAATGTGACAACCCCACAATAGTACAAACAGCGAATTGAACGTGTCATGAAGGCAACAACACTGCATTGGAATTGACGAAACGGTGATACACTTGTGAGAGCAGCAGTGACGCCGATGGCAGTGACTGCAACGAGGTACTGCAGCAATTATGTATCCAGTTAAACCTACGTATTAGAAGTTCATTCACAAAATCTTCATACAATTACAATGACCTGGCAGCCTGGTAGTGGGAGGGAGTCCAAAAACATACATATTTTAAGCGTGTTAATAATAAATTAATCTTTTCACAACTCATAGCATCATTTCACTTTTTAAATTTTTAGCTGAGCTTTTTTATTCATATATGTATGTACATAGATTTTGCGGCATGACAATATATTTGTTTCTCACATTTCACTTGGTTTTTCAAGAATCTATGATTTGTGGCTGCGAATACATATGTTTTGTATATACTTATGTATACAAATTAATTTTTTAATACACTTTGCTCTTTACTACCTTTGGCTGGAGTAAAGGTACATACATGCACTTTTCACTTTATTTCGGCACTTTGTTTCTGAGAAATTGAAAGCGAATTAACTTTCCACAAGAAAATTGCATGTTATGGAAACAATTGGCACAATAATACCATTTTGCTTTGCTTAACATTTGTTTATACATACATACATATGTATAAACTGTATCATTTATGGTATATACTCGTACGGATTAGTATGTGTGTATGGTTTTTAGTTTTGCGTTTTGTATTTGTGCCCATGCAGATAGAGGAGGTCACGTCGCTGCCGACGAGAGTGATACACGCTCACAATTCAGACGTCGAAAAGCAACTGAGGAGTCTCCAACAGACCTCTCTGCTGGTGTACTAGTATGGTGCTCCATTCGGTAAACAGACACCGACGAGACGGCCAATACATATGTACATATGTAAAAATCTATATGTATGTATATACATATGTACCTACATATACATAGATGTAGGGGTAAGCGAACGGGCGGAGGCGACGATGACTACGATGATATTGGGAAAGACGGCGGTGGCGAATATATCTAATTGTACATATGGAGTATACATATTATGTACATATACATGGATGGATGAAGACGTCGACAACCAAGCAAACCAGCAAAAAAAAATAACAACTGTAATCACTTTAATACGAGGTAGCAACAACAACATAAGAAAAATGAGAGCGACGACTTCGGCGATGACTTTGGACGATTATCGTCACTGTGTTATTGCTGTCGACATTTGCGACACAAGCTTGAGTAGTTTGGAGCGGAGGTGGCAAGAACGGCAGATAATGAGGAGATGGAGAATATGGTTGAGAATGAATGCGGTGTTGGCGCAGTTTGGAAAGGGAAACTCTGAGGTAGTATGTGGCGAACGATGCGGTGTACGCGCGGTCACCGTTACCATTACGGATACTTTACAGATTGAGCCGACTGCTTCTTGTCACAAACTCCAATCACTCAGTACCCACGGGCGTACTTAGCGCATCGGTATCTCCATCGGTCTGCCTACTTGCCCGACTGGTTCACCTTTACATACATACATATGTACATACAAATACACATTTGCATGTATCTTCTCTCCTCCTGTCTACGTAATTTTTCATTATTTATATATATACATATTTATATGAGTTTCATGGTTTACTTCTTTTCTTTAATACATGGGCCGCTGTTATTGTATCTGCTCTCGGTTGCATAGTTTGTGTTGTTTTTACATTTTTACATTTTTCCAATTACTGTATTTCCTGCATTATTTACTTAAAATACATATTTCCTTGCAATTTCCAACTACAAATTTATTATTTTTGACACCGCACTTTTTTCTCTTTAATACACTCTCACAATCTGCATATATGTATAACACTTCAATATCCACCAACACTTATGTACATTAAAATGTGATATATGCACATATACACGATAATATACTATAGAGTGCTGGTGAACCCTAGTTTTTAGTACGGCGACAAGTTTTGAGATTAAAATCTTTACGTACACATACTTAATTTATTATAGGTAATTTTAATTTGTAATTATTCCTTCAGTAGTTAAATTTGAATTAAAACAAAATATTTTCCCCGTCGTATTATTTGGTACACAGACCGATACCGATACCAATGCGACAGCGAACGATACAAT
Source organism: Bactrocera dorsalis (assembly GCF_023373825.1). Classification (NCBI taxonomy): domain Eukaryota; kingdom Metazoa; phylum Arthropoda; class Insecta; order Diptera; family Tephritidae; genus Bactrocera; species Bactrocera dorsalis. The sequence goes on from NC_064305.1 coordinate 92,828,645, forward strand.
ACGAGAGATTGACACTAAGTGAGATAGATAGGAGCGGAGCGCTTACACATTGCATGCCATTGGACTTAGCGCAGCTGTCAAAATGGAAAAGGCGAAAAGGGAATAAAGAGGCAGCACTGCTACCTACACGGTTGCACGGATTGTACCAATCCAATTGGATGTAATTAGCAACTGATTAGGTGTTGACTAGCAGGTGGGTGTTAGAGGATTGCGGATATCACAATGTATTGTTGTATGCATTCTCTCCTAGAACGCACTTTCGTTGCATATACATGTGTATAAATAAATGTATGTGTGTTCTTAATTTTAAATTTTAAAGCATTACCGAATTAATTCTGTTACCTTAAAAAATGTTCGCCACGGCAACACTTAGCAACATTATAAAATTGTCCTTAGCAGGACCCACATAAGTATGTATATGAACACTCCCTCTTATCAATATAATAAGGAAACAAAATTTACTTGTACATCAAACATACATTTGTATGTATGTGTGTATTTCTGTTGCAGTTGGCTCTCTCCCGTTGTGTAATTTTCCGAGAGTGCTTTGACGTCACGCGCTCCAACGTGAAATTAGTAAAATATTCACACAAGTATTTGTAAATATATGTACATGTGTATGTATGCATGTACATATAGATCTACATACTGTTGGGTCTGCATATCTAGTGCATTGTGATTTAACAAATTTTGGTATTGTTTGGATATATGTATACATATATGCCTTGAAGAATAGTGTCCATCATATTTAACTCTAGTACTTATTATTTATGCAGTAGCAACATCATATGTAGGTATTTTGTTTGCCCTGAAGCAATGCTTTCAAATTAAATTTACAAATCTTCAATAATAAAGGCGCTTTTCATATTTTCTGTTTTCGGCCTGACTTTTCTGAAGAAATGATAAAAATATACTTCATAATCTTAAGAACACAATTTCATATTGTTTATTTCTATTTGCTGTTGTTGTTTATATTTGTTCAATCTTCGTTAGATCTATTTCATCTAGTTCATAAGTAAATGGTTTGTTGGGTTGTTGGTAGTCTCTATTTACGGCATATGTAGATTCTACACAAATGCAGTTGAGACAAATAATATATTTTAGCATACTTTCAGGCTAACTACTTGATATGATTTCCGATTATAAACTTCCGGAAGAGGAAATACAATATTACATATCATACCACAGAGATATATTCGTTACCACGTTACTTACATACATACATACATACATACTCATATATTCTTGCCTATTTTATTTTTAAGACTAGTTGGATTCCAGTGAATCGGGTGCTTGATTTTGTGAAATTGACAAGGCGAATGCGATTCAAAAACTCTAAAAATAATTTGAAATAGTCCGCATTTATAGTTTCTCTTAAATTTTTTTGAATTTAAGTGTACTGAATTAAACAATCTTTTAGCGAATGCACAATTATTAAATAAAGACCTTCCTACCCATCCATTAAAATGTGCTTATATTTATTATTTCTCCTAAATGTAACTTTTTCAAATTTAATAACTTAATTCTATTCATTCCTCAGAATTGCTCAAGCAGTTTTCTTTTAATTTTTTAGGCTTAGCATGCAATATCAGTCCAAACATGTTTGCACATCAATACCGCGAAAAATCTAAAAATTGTGGCATGTCACATACTAACACGTTGGCGATTGAATTACGTCACTGACATTATTTGTTCGTTTTTTCAAAACTTCGAATTTGTATCTACCGCATTTCTGCGCTCTTGAATATACGCCGACTCCATTTTTTGCTACTTTAATTTAGTTGGGACATTCGACGTGCTGTGGAGATTTCCATTCATGCATTGTGATATGCGAACCTACCCAGGCGTACTGGTTGTTTCATTCAATATTCGAATAACTTGCTCTACTTGCAGTATACAATGGTTCGTACATACATATGTATGTACAACAAATTGTTTAGTTTTGCTTATATACTTTGTGTTTAAATAATTTACTCATTTGGTCTACAGTATACATTAACGGCTTTTCGCTCAATGCATGTTGGCGTTTTTTTTTTTTTGTTCGCACATACGCATTTACACATGTACGCCCAGCATACACAACAAATATCTGGTACTCCGCACATTTTTGGGCTCTCTTCATTGACGCACGTGGGCGCTGCGCAAAAAATTGAATTATGCCGACAAGTGGACCAAATTGTCGGGGAGCTAGCTCATGTGGGCACGGTCGATAATACGCTCCGAAATCGGAACACCATCCGAGCTGGAGTTAACGTGTTCATTTGTGTGCAAATCTCGCATTTGTGAGATGCACTCGGGGTAGCCATTCAACTCGCACGAAGCCAACACAGCATCGTAACTAATACATTTCATTGATTCTCTCCTTTAACTGTTCGTTTCGCCTACGTAGACGTTACCGTTGGCTGCTGTGTGCGTCTCCTTCATTCAATCCATTTTACGTAAGAACTCTATGGTTTTACCTATAAACAGGAAGTTCGGCATTCGCCTAAGAGAAGAGTACATAAGCTGTTGAATGGCTGTGTTTGTATACTTCGTGAATGTACATGCACTAACATATAATATACATACATATATAATGTGAAATAAATAAAGCTTCCCACTCATTTTTGACTCCTTCATTCACTTTTCGGAAAGCTTTCCGCTTACTTTTCCCCATTTGCGTCATCATCGCATTTATTGAGCTTTTATGAATGAATTGTTTTGCAAAAATCGTTGTTGATGTTCTTATGGTATATACCCTTGTACCTCTTTGTTCATATTGCTATATGGATTATTAACGAGCGCTTTTTATTTCTCCCCTAAGGAGATCTTTCAAAAAAAGGAGGTGATGATGTCAATAGAGAGATAATTTAGGCGTAAAAAGTTGGACGTTTTTCACCAAGGTAACTTGATTCCGGTTTAAGAGAGTAAAGATTGGACTGATCGCCTAAATACTACACATTACTGTTAAATGCTAGATATATGTATGTAAATATACATATGTACATATAGATTTTTTATTTTGCCTGGAGATTCCGCCCTGTATAGATCAAATTGCATTTTTGTGTTATCTTTTCAGCAATTTTTAATTTGACATCATCACTTAGAGATTTAGAAAACGCGTTATTAAAACATTTTACAATTGTAAGACTGTATTTATACATATGTATGTTATTAAATAATTAGAATCTAAGGCAGAAACTTACAAAGATACTTTACTCGAAGAATTATCGATTCAAACGCTAATGCGGAACCGATGCGCAAATATACAGGTACCGGCACTTATGAATGTAAGTCACACAAACAAAAATAAAAACAATGCGAAACCTTTGGAAACAAACAGGCTATAGGGCTAAACACTTCCGGATGCCCCTGCTGCTATAGACATTGTCTAATGAAGGAAACAGGAAGCGATAGTAATATTGTTTTGCGGTGTATTTGTACAACACCGAATTTGTACCTGTGTGAGTTTCACATACGAGCAATTGTATTTTGCCACATGCTGCTTCATACGTGTAATACAAAAACTATTATCGGATCTTTAAGTAACACACGCACGGCAGGCGACGTGCGGGCAACAAAAGAAAAAGGAAGGACATAGAAATTACACCAACCTACCATTCGAATTGCCCCATTCATTAATTCATTTGCTGTCCATTGAAGGATTTGTTTGGGCAAGTGTATGTACGTATGTACATATATATAAGTATTTTTATTACTCATAACCGTGTGTATCCTGAATGTTTCAAAGCTGTATATGGGAATTCACATTTAGCGCATTTGCTCTCCTTTTTATTGAAAATTACGAAAAATTAAAAATATACATAAATTATTGTAGGTAATTTGTGAGTATAAATAATGAAATGACAATATTCAATATACATATACATACATACTCACTATTCGTCGTTTCCAACTTACTTCAGGTCACATTGTTTGCGGCATTGCTCTATAAAAATATCGGTATATTGCCGCTTTCTTTGTGCTCTCTTCAAACAACTGACAAATATCGTATACTGCCGCGACTTTTTACTTCTTACTTCTTTCGCATATGCCTTTACATTTACATTTACTGATACCTTACTTCCGGATTACGCACTGAGGCAGGAAGAGAATGGGACCTAACCGGACAAACGGCACATTATTCCATCCTTCACGCATTTGCTGCACACAATTTGCTTAGCTATGTAAGTATATATTATTTATGTATATTGATTAAGTCCGTTCTATGTACAAATGTATGTGTGTATATCCTTAGTGTCTTAGGGAACGTACACAGATGTATTTGATCTGTCGTTATTACTTCTGTAATCTGTTATGTTCATTGACTCTTTTTTTCATTCTGCCCGCTGAGCAGGACATCCTCTTCCTTGTTTTTGTTGTTTGCTACCATGCACCAGCCGCTCTTGCCACATACATATCAATTGGTTGCTTTGTTTGCGTGTTTATGCATTTTGGCAGATTCTCATTCATTTTTGCTGCTCTGTACGAGCATTCCATTTCGAATTTTTGCGTGGATCCATCTTATTGATGTGTTCATGTTCACCATAAATGAGCTTGCAATTTCAAAGTGGGTTTTTTTGTATTTAATACTTGGCAGGATGTCAATTGTGAGTTTCTTAAAATGGACCGATTTGAGGATACGTTTTGTTTGCGTATTCGTCAGCTTATTTTAGTGAGAGATGGTTTACTAACCCAAATTAAATACGATAACAAATATGCACACAGGTGTATATATAAAGATGCCAAAACTATGTAAAAATGCTTATAAGTATATGTACATATTTATTTATTTACTATACAAATTTGTAAATAATTATTCGTCCGATTTAAGAGCTATAAGTTTTTTCTGATATTATGATTATAACCAAAGTGGATTCAGCGAAGCTCCCTTCATCAAAATATCGGTCAAAAGTCCACAATATGTATGTATAGTATGTACATATATGTTTGGCGAATTAATTTGCTTTCTGGGAGGCCGTCCCAACTTTAATTGTTTTCCAATTTTTTGTTGATTCATTAACGGTACAATAAAATACTGTAATAAAGGCAATCATAAATTACCGGAACGATCAACTTGTTGCTGCGTATATCGTATGTCTAAAACTTTGTGTACATACACATATTTATACGTTCAAACACAATGGTACCTGCAGAGAAGCCAGAAATTCTCATTTGAAATCGAATTTGAAAGAAAACATCTGACCGTTGTGTGTTAGAGCGTAATGCTTATAGCTCGCTTATTACACGCAGCAACTTTTGTCTCGGCAACTCTTGGTTTATAGGCGAGGGGGCGACGAGTTTCCAGTGTTCAGCAACTCGCTTTGTGTTCTCATTCGTAGCAGTTCGCTGCGACGTTTTTCGGCATTCGTGTTCTTTCTTTCGTAGTACATAGTTGCATTTGCGTATATTTTTTTTTAAATTAATATTTGGAATATATTTAAAAAATTGAATTTCATCTTTTGGCAAGTAATTTGCAAATATGTATACAGATATACATAATATAATATAAATATTTTAGAAAATGGAGTATGACGAGTATCGAATTAATTAAAGATATTTTGAAATGTATGGAGAAAGCCATACAAATTGATTCAGACGATAGCGAAAAGGGTGACATATGTACATACTTATGTGAAAGTCTGTCATATAATCTTTGTTTTAATTTTGAATTTTAAATAAAATGTATTTCTTAATTGTCAGAACTGATTAATATATGTGATAGAGTGGCCCTAATACCCATAAGGAAAAAGAAACGACAATGGGTTAAAGTAAAGAGTAGACAATGGGTTAAAGTAAAGTGAAAGAGAATGAGAAAAAAACTCGAACAGAGTTGCGCAACACAAGTTGCTCGTGTGAAGGTAATGGGCGACAGCAAAAGAGAATCGCCCGAGAATTAGCAACTGTCTGCCTAGTTGGTCTTGCCGTTGGTACTAACGGGTGATCCAAGTAGAAGTACTTTTTTCAAAATCCTTTTTCTAACAGATCAGGCATGAATCGACAGCCGTCCTTTTATTTTTATTTGGTACTGTTTGGCATTTCATCACGGCAAGTCTTATACCTGAACAACTGCAAATAAAGTGTCATTTCTCTTAACATGTGGTCAAAATAATCGGCCTACTGAGCGTACTATTCACAATATCAGCATCTATCCAGAGAACCAGCAATCATTATTGGATAATATTCGACCGAATGGATCACGTTAAAATGAATCACCCTTTACTTGACAAGTACTTAAAAAAATTGAAATCACTACATATTATAATCGTAAGTGAATGAAAAATACGGTTGGGAAAATGATGAAAACATCGCTGGTTCTCTCGGCTTTCGAAATTTCTGAATGAAAGACGACTGATGGTGATGCAGAAAGCGGATGACGTACCGTGTGGCATGGTCTGTGTTGGCTGGCATAAAATTGTGGCGTGGAATTGTAAGTGTGTCACGCAGCCCGAATGTAAACAATTCGAAAAAGTTGCATGAAAACACGTGTTACAGTGTGCAGCGAAAGCAAATGTAAGTAATATGTGCATACAGCAATATGTGTGCCGAAGAATATGATCTTTAACATATAAAGACTGGATTTTATGCAATACTGTCATTCGATATTCGGCGCATGTACATACATACTTGTACATACATATATGACGTTAGCTTTTGCTTTGTCTCTTATTCTTTATGTGGCATAATGCGATAAATGCGGCTTGTAACGGTGGTTACTTCCGCCGCAGCTTTATTAGAATTTACTCTGAGCTGTGTTCCCTTTTCATGTATTTACAACAGTATACACACTGTTGTAACTCCCTATCGACTCTTCAATCTACTATTGAACTAAATAATTCGATCTGCAGTCCTTAATCGAAAAGGTACCATCTTCTATAAGAGTGTAGAACTACTGGCGTACGCCGAAGGCATCGTTATCATTAGCCATAACAACCGCATCGTTAGTTCTGATTTCTCCAGTTTGGACAAATAAACGAAACAAATGGGTTCGGTAGTGAACACTGGCAAGACGAAATATTTATCTCCTGACAACAAACCAACAGACGTCGCATTTGCGAGTTGGCTCCCACCTCAAAACAACGCCAGCCTCGACATTCAACGCAGAATAACTCTTGCCAACAGATGCTACTTCGGACTATATAGGCAAGTGAGAAAATATGTCCTCTCTCTACGAACAAAGACCATATTCTACAAGTCACTCATCATCCCTGTTATGTGGTGCAGAGGCATTGACTATGACAAGATCTGATGAGTCGGCGTTACGTGTTTTCGCGAGAAAGGTTCTGCGGAAGATTTGGTCCTTTGCGCATAGGCAACGACGAATACTGCAGCCTATGGAACATTGAGCTGAACGAGATATACGACGACATTGACATAGTTCAGCAAATTATTATTATTTCTTTTTATATTGAACTTATAACGAAAACCTCCTAATTTTCAATAAAAAAATTTCAAAATACCAAAGTTAAAAAAAGAGGACTTTATAAAAAATATATGCATTACTATGGTAAACTTTCTCTGAAAACGCGACTAAACAATAAACAACTGACACCCACAAGGAAAGGACTTGATTCAGATCGTTCAGTTTGTATGACAGCTTTATGATATACTCGTAGAGGTCTAATGTCGGCAATTTTGACTAATGAGCAACTTCTTGTGCTAAATTTTAGATCAATATCTAAAACACTGAGGGCATATATAGACAGACGGATATTGCTAAACCGTCAAGCTGATTCTTTATATAAGTATCTATGTGTATTTGGTTTCCTTCTGAGAGTCACTAACTTCGTGGTAAAATTATTATACCCTGTTAAGGCTATAACAAATATGCTACTCCCAAATTTTATTTTTAACAATAAATTGAAAGTTCGGTTATGCATAGCCCCCTGTGTCTGGACTAACTTGTGCATGCGTGGTACTTTATGAAACCAAAAATAACAAAAATGCATTAATTGAAATCGCTGGCGCTGCGTTTACACTGCCTCTCATAACAATTTCCATTATTGGAGTGTGCTCAAGAAATGTTCTAAGATAATCTGTATCACATATGTACATACATATGTACATGTGTATGTGTATATTTAATAGCGAACGCATGTTCAGAATATTTTTGAGAGGAAGTCACATCTGTTTCATTTCATTTCGTCTCAATAATACTTAAAATTGTGCATTTAATACTTTATTGGCACTTTGGACGACAATAAATCAATAAACAATTGTCAGTATTATGTACAAATTTGTTGTAGGTCATATTGAGTTCTCATCATTTCCAAAAATAATATCTTGTATTTGATCTTTATTTATGTTTAAGAGGGAGAACATGAATAAATATCAGTACAAAATACGCATGCATTCATTAAAACTCTTAGGTTTCCCTTGGGCGAAGAACGGTAATCTCACAAATATTTATTATTCTCTTATTTGTTTTTACAACTGACATTACTTTCGAGAATTTTATACAAATAAAAGAGTTTTCGATATGAGGACTTCAACTTAATCGTTCAGAGCAATATCTTAAAAACTGACGAGTTGGCGTATAAGCAGATAGTTAGCCCACCCATCACCCATGGTCACCCATCTCGAAATCCAGCATTTATTATAGGAGAATATTTGACCGAATAGATCACGTCCAGCACTCAGTGAAGAATGAAGTAGCCATAGCTTAGAGTGTATACGAAGACCGTGGAGAGTCGAATCGGCGCCGTTCGCAGCAACTCAGACTGACGTATGGAACGACTTGGCGTATTTTACGCCGATATCATAAATTGAAAGCGTACAAAATACATGTGCAACAATTGAAGCCGCTCGACCTTCCCAAGCAATATCGTTTTGCTATACGGGCTCTTGAAAAGTTTCCAGAAGATCCGACGTTTTCGAAGCCTTAACCATCATTGTCGACCGTTATCGCACCATGATAACCGACTATTTGATACCTGAAATTAAAGCACGTGACCTCGGCGACAATTGGTTTCAGATGGCGCTACTTTCCACACATCGCATCCATCAATTGGTTTATTGAGAGAACATTTCGGCGAGCAGATAATTTCACGTTTTGGGCCGGTCGATAGGCCACCAGGATCATGTGATATCATTTCGTTAGACTTTTTCCTGTAGGGATATGTAAAGACTAAAGTTTATGCGAGCAATCCCGCATCGATTCAGGCCCTGGAGCAAATTCCTGAACGAGTCATCGAAAAATGGACTCAATGGACGGATCATCAGAGACGTAGCCGCGGCCAACATATGAAAGAGGTAATCTTCAAAAAATAAATGCCACGGAATGTGTTATCGAATGATACTTAATAAACATTCCCCATTAAATTTGAAGTTTATGTATATTTTCCTTAAAAAAGTAGAAAACCTCGTAATGGATCACCCTTTAATAAGACCTTGGTTCTACTCCTGTCATACTTGAGCCATATATGCTTTGTTATCTTGCAACTTTTTATTTATATCTACAGCTGTTTGCTAAAAATAAGTGTAATACATATATCTTCCTGTGCTAGGGAACTCAAATTTTGGACTAGTCGAGTTAACCTGACAGTGAGCTTAAAGCCTTCCTGCAATTATTTACTACGCAGAAATTAATCCTTGGTTGTTTTTTTTATCCTCCCGTAATTATTCAATTGAAATACATAGGCCTTCTCTAAACTTAGTACTTCCGCTTGGAAGTTGCTGGCTGAGTTGGTAGACGAATAGAAACAGAGATGTCAAGATCATTGGATTATACTCCTGCCCCGACTCCGCAGTTCATTTTAGACACTTGGTATAGATAGATATATTCACGTCTATAGGGTGACCTAACCCGAAACTGACTCATGAAATCTAACCTTGGGAAGATATAGATTATTCTTAAGTGTACTATATATTCATTATATAGTCTTTCAAAAACCTTCAGTGCGAAAGGAGTGAGGATTATTAGTCTAAAGTCATTTGCGTTTTCGGACGTTCTAACTAGTTTTTGGAGGAACACCACATCGACTCTTTTCTAATTTCTTGGTATGTAAGATAGTTGGATGCTGACCTTATGTATATATATGTATTTTCAAGCCTTCAGGAACAATTCCATCCGCGCCCGTTGCTTTAAATGGCATGAATCTGAGAATAGCGTATATAATAATCTACTTACTAAAATGAGGGCTGATTGACCTGTTGAATTTGCAAGTAGTTGAGGCTGTACCTCCATTGCGGTTTGTTGAGAATCAGGGAAGTGCATTTTTATGAGTTCCTAGGGATTCTCCTGCAGAAGATGCCCAAGCGTCACCCGTCGTCTGTGAATAGGATATATTAATATATTCCTTAGAAAATATCTTAATCAATCTGGCGGATTCTTTACAGCTTTCTATTGATGGGACGAAAGACTGTCATGCTCTCCTGTCTGCTTTTTTGTATTGCTTCAGGAGATCTTTGAAGGGTTGCCAAATTTTGTAATCATTGTAAAATTATCTTGCTTGCGCTCTGATGTTTTAATATCAACTTTACACTAAGGAGGCGACTTTTTCTTTTTGATAACCGTTAATGATGTAGATTGGTTAAAAGAGGTGGTTAAGATTTTTTCAAACTGTTCCCCTTTTCATCTAATTATAGAATATTTTTGTATTTACTAATTTCTAAACTTTTTGTTGCTATTTTGGCAATTTTATTAATGTTCTTCTAGGGTCTCGATATGATCAAGAAGTGATCCGACATGGATGGTTCTTTGGACACTCTCCAGTCATCCGTTACAGTTAACAGCGAAAGTGATTAGTATAACTACTAACTACTTTACCATTAATATGAACCGGACGTCCAAGTAGTCTTTTTCATAGAAGTGATTAGTATTTTTTACGACATTTTTTCCCACGGGATGTGAATTGTCAGATTTTGGTCAGTAATAGTTTTTATTTAGAGTTTTGCTTGGGTTTTATGTATCTGTATTTAATTTATTTCAATCGTCTACCATCCCAACACTATGCTCCTTTCTGAAGTAACATTCCAAATATTGGAAATTACATATACATATAGTGTTGTTCTGACTAGTTCCATTGGTTGCTTATTCTCTATGGGGTATGTTTATAGCACAGTCATTTGTAGACTAATTCGCAGCTGCTGTGCATAATTAACGCTTGAGGAGACTCCCGTTAATTTCGTTAAATGCCAATGTTATTTTTACCGATTTTTCATCCATTCATAATCGAGTGGCTAAAAAAGCGGGAAACGTTCTTCAGATAGGTACATACGTACATATATCATTCAAAGCAATCAGCACAGACAATTTTTGGTTTTGCTTTGTGTGTACGCATGCGCGCAAATTAAGCAACACGACGACTTCAGTTTCGATCAAGTAACGATGATAACGACGATGTTTATTTAGGATGAGCCAGATGTAGGCTCGCTAGTGTTTTTCATTTACTTCGGCCCGGATGTGGCTGCAATTGCCGGCATATGTACATACATACCTACATCTACTCTGCATGTGTGTGCATATCTATGATTTGTTTGTTTTCGATGTGATTTTTACTTAGCAAGGATTTCCTGTCTGTTCGAAACGTGACTATGAATGAAGGAAAAAATACATTTTTTTAAATTTACTTTGAAGTAAATTAAGGCCAGGCGTGCCGCTCAAAGAGAACAAACGTTTTTCCTTTCCAATATAATTTACAATATTGATGTACATAGTTTGTTTTTGTTTTATTATTATTTCTTGTTCAGATATCTGCACAATTATTGACAAATTATGAATGCTTTCCTCTTTTAGTGCTCATGATTAGAGCACATGTGAGAAATAAATTATAAATTGTGGTACCATAAACAGTGGATAGGTACCAATTCAAGTCTAAACGGAGTTAAATGGATTAAAACAAAAATGTATTGTCATACGTTTATACTTAAGTGTCGTCATAAATATTGCATATAGGATCGACAATAGATCTCATAACCTCGGGTGTTCAGTTCATCGCCAGAAACATTCGACCAATTGCTCATCGTGTACATACTATCTATAAGTGTGAAAGTAAACTGAAAGGCGTCACGTGACAATAAACATGTGTATGTACATATACATATGTATGTGAGGTATTTAGTATGAATATACGAGCTGCTGTTCATTTGTTATGCATATGCCGAACACCATCTGCAATAACAAATTTTTTGAAAACTCGACATAATAATCTTACTTTGAATCATATAACTACTTGTAAGGTGTTAGGTATCATCCTTCTACTTTCGTAGACTCATCTGTTTCCCTTCAATAGTCGAAATTTTATTTATTTTCTATTGGTATTTAAATATCCTTGCCATGACCCAATTGGTATTGAGAGACGCAGATGTGCGCGCGTTTGTACATACATATGTACATACATACATACATATAATAATGCATTCTATGGGCTGATGCCGGCAATTCTATGCAATATTTGAAAGCAATTTCTTGATCGTGTATCGTCCGGGCAGATGGCGTATTTTTGTCATTCACACACAGTAACATATTGTCGTCAAGATAATAATATGTATGTTTCAAAACTAATTGAAATAAGTCGAGTAACTTCAGTGATATATGTACATACGTTTTCACTTAAAAGTTGGCGGTGCTGAACCATTTTTGACGTAAAGCTTAATACTTCAAATTGGCATTTGGGTAGAAACTCTTTCCTATTCAAATATAAAAAAATTCTTGTTTACAAGCAGGTGGTCAGATCAGTTTGGACTTATGGGATACTGCTTTGGGTTTGCGCAGCATCGTACAATCCAGTGATTCCAAAGCAAAATATGAAGATGCGTCGTCAATGCGCTTGGTATGTTCGCAGCCACGATCTTGTATACGATCTCAGAATTGACTCAGTTGCCGCATCAATCAAAAAATATGCTTGTCGCGCTAAACGTAAAAGGAAAGAAAGTCTTCAGCGCGAAAAACCGTATCACCTTATACAGTAGCCAGACTCGCGCGATTTAAACGCAGAGATTTATATGCAGAGTACCATTAATTATTTTGTATTATACAATAAGCAAAACAAATTGTTCGTTAGTTTACTTTATGTTAACTATTTACATTGTCAATGAAATAAAAAATACATGTTTCTTTAATAAGTTATCGCACTTTTAGAGGTTTCCCACAATTCGTTATATGAGAGATGAACGTGGTTATCACCTGAGTTTGTTTAATAGAGCCTTAGTAGTTTGTAAGATTAAATTTATTAGAAGTCGGGTCTATATACCTACTTTTAAATTAGCTTCTTAAGTTGTGGCTTAGTTATAGCCCTTCATAGCAGCGATTCCACCCATCTGACATAATACTCTCATTGTGCCAAGGAACACAAGTTCATCAAGATTCAATTTCATTCAAGTTTTCGCTTGCACGGACGAAATGATAGACAAAGATCTGAAATATAAATCGTAGTTATAAAGAAACGAAATTAACAATGCTATTATATTCTCTGCAACATGTTGCTAGAGTTTAAAAATGGACAAGATTTACTCCAGAGAACGTGGTGTAAATAGAGAGCCAAATTTCTAAAGTGTACGTTTATACACGAAGACAAACTGTTGACCAAACATGTACTTTGTAGGCGATAGACCGATGGGGAGAGATGAAAAACACCCAGTTCATCGTGAATAACTCGCCTATTACACACGGCAACAAAAGTTGCGGCAACTCTTGGTTTATAGGCGAGGGGGGCGACGAGGAGAGGAGAATTGCGCCGAGTTTCCAGTGTTCAGCAACTCGTTTTGTGTTCTTATTCGTAGCAGTTCGTTGTGACGTTTTTTGGCATTCGTGTTCTTCCTTTCGTAGTACATAGTTGCATTTGCGTATATTTTTTTTGAAATTAATATTTTGAATATATTTAAAAAATTTAGTTTCATCTTTTGGTAAGTAATTTGCAAATATGTATACAAATATACATAATATAATGTAAATATTTTAGAAAATGGAGTATGACGAAAAAATCGAATTAATTAAAGATATTGTGAAATGTATGGAGGAAGCCATACAAATTGATTCAGACGATAGTGAAAAGGGTGATATATGGGAAGGTCTGTTATATAATCTTTGTTTTAATTTTGAATTATAAATAAAATGAATTTCTTAATTGACAGAACTGATTAATATACATATGTGATAGAGTGACCCAAATACCTATAAGGAAAAAGAAACGGCAATGGGTTAAAGTAAAGTGAAAGAAAATGAATAAAAACTCGAACAGAGTTGCGCAACACAAGTTGCTCGTGTGAAGGTAATGGGCGACAGCAAAAGAGAATCGCCCGAGAAATAGCAACTTTTGTTGCCGCGTCTAATAATGGACTAAGGATTAAAATTAGCTAATGAAAAATATGTAGTTTGGCAAAGCTTAAATGAAGCGTATAAAAATTTCTGAATTTTGTGTGTGTGAAATTATCAAAGTTATTATTATCGAGTTTTCCGACTCGAGTTGCCCGATTTCCGGTAATGAGTAAAAAAAGTTTCGGCGTATTAACCCAGATAAAGGCAATTGTAGGGCACACAACGATCCGACAATGCCATCGCGAACACGTTGCAGAAATTGGAACGAACCGAATGCAGTAAACCTCATAGAAGAGCATCGGAGAGCACCATCAGAGAACGTGACAAATCTTATTTGTTCTCTCGCAGCGCACTGCGCCACCGAATAACAAAACTAGCAGCGCACACAGAACCACAACTCATTCGGTGAAGTGAGGTACATGTTATTGTACGCAAGTATGAACGCACGCGAGCAAACGGTGTACAAATAAAAAATATAAAAAAGCGTATCCACAGAGACAAAGCGGACATTGCATATAAAATAAAAGTGCTTACTATAGTTGCATCTGCAAATGCAGAAAGAAGAAGTGCTGAGTTCTGGAGGAAAATATTTGCCTTAAAAAAATAATACGGAGAAAAAGTGAAATTCAGAAAGAATTTAATAAAACAAAAGTCTGTTAAAGTTTTTGTTAGTTTTCGTGCTTGCAACTATACCCATTGCGAAATAAATCGGAAAGAGAAGTTCTCTTAGTGAGAGTAAAGAAGCGAAAAACACATTGCACAGCAGTGCAGCGGCGGAGGGTTGTGACAACGAGAGCACAAAACTTTCGAAACTTTCAAAAAGTAGTTCAAAGCGCAGGTTTCAATAGTGTGCGATTACTTTGGTCTATCTTCTCTTGCTTAGCACCGAACTCGCAAAGCAGACGGCGTGCAACACTAGCAAATAGCTAGCAGAAAATAATTTAGAGCGGAGAGTTCACTAAATTAAATAGCGTATAAAGGTCGTTACCGGTTGGATAACTTCAGAAACTTTGTGAATTGTGAATTAGTCAAAAGGAAAGAAATAAATCAGTGTGCAAAAAATCGTTTAAAAAGTGAAATATACATGTATTTGATGGAATGTAGTGATCTATTTAGCAACATACACGAGAATACGACTACCCAAAATAAACAGGAAGCAGCTAGAGGAAAGTTATGATAAAACAACAAAATACCTTAAATTTAAATGTCCCCGAGGTACCTCTGCCAACTCGAGTTACGCCAACTAATACAATATTAATGCACCAAAAACCGTAACAGAACGCACCAATAACAAAACAGAAAATTTTGAAACAGCGCAAAACCCGTCTAGTGACAACGGAAGCGCAACAAATTCACACACGCACACATATGAATGTATGTGCATAAACTAATAATAATTTTTAGCACGCGCGGAAATACGAGTATGTATGTATGTATGTAGAGTAAGATTCGTTCACTCTCGCTTGTGACAAATTGCGCCAACAAATTAATGTTTTTAAATACTCTCTATCGATCGAGAGTCAGAATTAATGTACAATAACAAACACATAATTACCGTATTAATTTTGAGATAGCGGAGAGTAGCTTCCAATAAATAACCGGCAAGCTAGCATTGGATGCGTCACTGAAACGCCCGGTGCAAGTTCTATTCGATTTGGGGTGCGTCAAGTGCTTTCTTATCAACAAAAAGTAAAAATTTCAAACATTTATAGAAAAACAAACACGTTATTGTGCCTTCCGGTGGAAGTGGATTTCATAATAGTTATAAATTCTCGGAAACCACCATCTGATACTTAAGGTGAGTACTTAAAATGATAAGGCGATATTTGGAAACTTTAAATAATTATTTTTTGCCAAGATAACCAGTTGTTGTGCAGAAAAATAATATTTGGCAGTAAAAAAAAAAAACATGTCGAATTTAATGGAAATGGAAATTAATACGTGTGACATTTAAATTCTACTTCGTACTCGTAGTATAGACTTTAGTATCGGCTGGTATCGACCCCTTATTTTCATTGTGATCAGTTATATTTTGCTGATACATGCAGTGACTTTATACCGGAAGTTCGAAAATCTTTATATTAGGAATATGATATTGACCCATGTTTGACGCCCAAAATACTAGAATCTCTGTTTTTCAAATACATATCATATAGGAAAACTAAAAATTAATAGTTTATATACATATGATAAATATGGTAATCATGTATTGCGAATATCTTAAAGCCTTATATTTGATCATAGACCGAACTAAATTTTCATTTATTTGCTCGAATTCAAGTAATCTATTTGAATTGTGGAAAACTAACATAAAGGCAGACTAAACTGAATTCATATAACGGTCATATAAAATGTTCCGATTAGAAAACAGTATGATGTTATTAATACCACTAAATTCGTCATTTCATCCACTGTGTCTTTAACAGTGTGTTCTGCAATACCAGATATATGTATATAAAGGAACAAAAATCACACATGTACATACATACGATATATTTAGACTTGCAGTACGAATGTATGTTTGATTGGGCATGGCTGCAGCAAGTTTGAAAGTATTTACAAAATTTTGAAAGCGGCAGCTGCAAATGAACATACTGTAGGCGAGAGAAGGTAAATTATAACAACAAAACACACATACACAGTCCGGCGCACACCCTTGAAAGAAGCTGAAAGGTACGCCTTGCAATTGACTCAAAATTGAGCAAGGCATCAAACAGTGTAGTCAGGACATTGGGTAGCCAACGGTTTAGGAGCGTGCTGCGGTAGTTAAGCCAGCATGCATATGTTCAAAATACACATGGGAGTATGTGGCAGGGTTAATGTGCACGCCTGCGCAGAGAAAGGCGCCGAAGCCACCGACGTGTACTGGCAGATAAGCAGATACATTGATGTTCCATTAATGAGTTTGTGCATATTCTCTGCACAACAGCTGCTCACTGCTACTTCCCGTGCTCTTCGTTGCCGCCAATGGTCGTCCCTCATCGAAGCGTAGTGATACAAAAATTCACCTGGCGACCTTTCAGTACGTGCTTATGCACTTATCTACAAACGTACATAAAACGCACTAAGCACGAGGTTTATATGATAATAGAAAAATAAGTAGATATTGCTATTGTCTGCTTTAAGAATTATTCCTTAATATATCTACACACATACATATATGTACGTGTACTTGTATAAGAATGCGGAAGTGTTCAAATGAGTTGAAACGGAAGGATATTCCTTTTAATTATTTATGTGA
The DNA here is from genome assembly GCF_023373825.1 of Bactrocera dorsalis. NCBI lineage: Eukaryota > Metazoa > Arthropoda > Insecta > Diptera > Tephritidae > Bactrocera > Bactrocera dorsalis. The sequence continues at coordinate 92,846,122 of NC_064305.1, forward strand.
ATCGATTTCGTATATGACTAAATAAAGAAACAACAGTAATTACTCCATAAGTTACCAACTTAACGCGTACTCTCTGTAATCTTCATTTAGAAGTCGGATATTTCTCTTATTTGCTAAGGCAACACGATCGCTTAACAACAAACTAGTACCGTATATAGTACATACTATGCATGTCTATATGTATGTATTTTAAACGCAAAGAGAAAAAAATTTCAAACAATTTCACTTTATTTTGTATCCATAGTTAAACTGAAAGTATACTTATAACCTAGAAAAATCTATTTACAATCAAATATGCGTAGACATTTGGGTGTCAAAAGGACTTTTCGTAGTCAACCACTTTGCAAATTTTCAAATTTGCTCACAAATAAGAACACCATGTTCTTTAAGTTAGTTGGTGAGTTTTACTAAATATTTTCATATCGTACTCCCACTGAACATAGGAATTTATAAAGCTTTTGTGATTTATGCTTTGCATAATTTCACTATGCGTCACTCTTTACCTTTGATATTTTCTGCTTTACAAGGTGACATCCTGACTAAGACAGTAATTAAAAATGCACTTTAATTTAATTTTTTTACAAAGATAAATATATGTATTTTGGATAGAAATTTTATATTATATCTAATATTAAAAACGAATGAAAATGAGATTACCCCCACACTCTCAACAGTTTGGAAAGGTGACACGTGTTACCGAAATTAGTTTTATACGAGTATACTTCTGGTATATAAGAATTGTTGTATGAAATGTGTGCGCCATCGCTTCGAAGCGTGTAAATATGTGTTTGGGTATAGCGCATGGGCTGATATTTAAGCATATACGAGTATGTATGTAATAGAAGACCAGCATTCATCATGTTGGAATGCAACGTAGTGTGCATCAGACGACACGCTCGCCGACAGTCCCCCTTACTTTCTGGTGTATCGTTCGTTGATTGTTGCAGTAATGATGATATTTTTAGGGAGGCTTGAAAGTGAATGCATCAGGCGCCATTAGCTTTGCGCTCGACGCGTTTGGTATGATTTTGTATTTTCGCCATACTTTCTTGTTTTGTTGTCTGCTTATTTTTGCATGACTTCTCTGACTGTATGGGAAATAATATAAATTTTCCGCCGCCATGGAATTCAATTGAGTTGTTGCATTAACTTTCACTGTGTGATCATTTTCTGCTTCGGAACCGATAATTTTTTTGCGCTATACTTTCGTTCCTGTCCTTTACAATTCCGTAAAGAAGGCAAGCATTTCATGTTGAGATAACTTATAAATATGCTGCAGTCGGCCGTCTATGCAATTGCAGACAAAAAACAAAAATGAAGAAAGAAAGTACATCCGAACTGCACGTTGTCTTATGTTTAAGTCTAGACTCGGCGAAAGATCTTCGCATGCTGTACTTACTTGGTAGCCGACGCTGCATTGCTCTCCTGCCAAGTAAAACGGCGATTTTCACTCAACAGTGCGGCAGACGCTATCTTTCAAGGCGACCGACTCAACACTACAATGCAGACTCTCTTGTTTGTATTGAATTTCTAGTTTAATTTATATAGACGGGTATTTAAAAAGAAGATTTTCAAAACGGAAGGCAACGGAAGGCGAAAAGTATAATAAGTACCTAACATGTTGCTGGGCGAATACGTCGGCATCGCCGCCCCTAATAACTCACATGCATTAATGGCGTTCTGAAAATTCGAAAACATTGGCTATCGAAAGTGCCGAGTTCTTTAAAGTAATACTAAAACTTGCCAACATATGAATATTAACTGCGTGCTCGGGAACAGCCGAACATTTTATACTGTTCCAACTTGCAAGAATCAAAGCCAGGGAAATACCAGAGGTTCGGAATCCAAGCAAATCAATATATTGGTTATATGTAACTCATGCATTGACCGACATATTCGACATTAGGGTTTTTAGAAAAACAAAAATCATTATACATATGGAGTATAAGGTAGTTGGGGGCAGTCTCGATCCAATTTTACATATGGCTATCAACATGCCTCGATCATATAGAGTAAAGTCACTCGACTGACTAGGTCAAGTTTTCGTCAGATTTTATACATTTTAGGCACAGTTATAAGCTGTAATAAGTAAAACACGTTTTCTCATTCTCATTGAGACATACTAGCCGACATTTGCGGTATATAAATTCGAAAGGTCGAACATATTTGTTTCAGGTATATGGGAGATAAGGGAAGTATTGACCCGATTCAACCATTTTGAACACACAGATATACCATTGCGAGGAAAGAACTATCACTAAATTTCAATTATGTATTTCAATATTACATTATTGCAAAATTTTATAACGTTACATTAATTGCTTCTTGATTTATAAACTAGAAAGGAACGAATCCAATGGCATTTAAAATTGTGCTGTCAGATTTCGCCCATTTTCACGCTGTAAGGTAAGAATATCAAGGGAATATTACGTACCAAATTTAGTTGAAATCGGCCAAGCGAGTCTCGAGATATGTATGTGTTTTCACCTAAAAGTGGGGGATGCTACGGCCATCGTCCAATTTTGACTCCGGCTCCATTAACTCCCTGCCATACCAACTCGGAGGTAAAATTTAAAGTTTTTTAGGGAATTAGGTCTTAATTCATTGCGGTTTAGGTGAAGGTTATTTTCCGATTTCATTCATTTTCATGCTGTCGATTGGAGTTCATATAATATTTGCGCTAAATGAATTTGATTGTTGTAGTTTTAGAGGTTTAAGAGATGTCTACGTGAAGCTTTTTAGAGGGCGGGCCACACCCACTTCTTCAAAACTTTCGACCGCAGCTGCTCTTGCACTGCCTCTGTAGCAACATACTGCAAAAGTATAAAAATAAAAGAACGAACAGACTAAATGAGACACCTCGAAACCATCAACATTCTCCATATTCATGCTAACATACATATGTATTTAAATACAAAATAGGGCGTAATTAAGTTAGCACTAATACGTATGTAAATGCACTTGCATACATACATATGTACATATGTATATATTATATACAAGTATATTAGCCATTACGATCATCTCAGCGTTGAGACTGTCTGCCTTTGCTGGCGAGTGCTTATATGCATATTTGCAATCATGAAGTGGCAAAATTGGTGTCAGCGGCCCCATTAAATTACCTATACATACATATATATGTATAAAAGCGGACAGCATAGGTGAAAAATTGCAAAGAACGGCTTTAAAGGGCATCTCATAGACTCGTACATACTCGTATAAATATGCGTGTTTAAATCTGTCTGCTTTATTTTTGCAAATGAGAAAGAGATGCCGATTACCTTCGATTATTCGTGTTATTTACAGTTATATGTATGTATGAATGCATGTAGGTATATGTAATAAACATTCTATTAAATATAGAAGCATTTTGTTCATTGCACATTTGCATAATTTTCTAAAACTAAGGTTGTAATGATTCTAATTTATGACAAGAGTTATTGCTGCCTTTATGTGGAGTATTTATGGGTAAATACGCCACATTGCTTCAACACATATGCATGTATGTGCATATTTCAGAAAAGTTTAACAGCTTTCTTGACTTTAAACTTGAACATCTTTTTAAATTTTAGTTGTGAGATTACATATATGCACATACATATGTACGTATTTTTCAATAAGTATTTATTGTCACCGCAAGAAATTCATCAAAGTAAACATTTACTTTTCACAGCATACAAAAAAAAAAAACAAGAAATACTGTAGTTTTTTATGTTTTATTTTTAGTTTTTGCAAAATTAACAAAACTGTCACAGGAAGCAAATAATTGAGGCTGCGCGAAGCTGTCGGCCGGATAAGCGAATGAGGCACTCACCGCACATACATAAATACCTGTGCCTTCATTTGTGTATAATAAAAATGTATAAACATATGTGCAGATATGTAGCATTATATTTACTTCGATTCAAAAGTCATCGTATTTGGGAAGCTCTTCTCAAGCACCGACGAAGTTTTTATTCACTGACCAATTGCACAGTGAGTCGAAGATACTACATAAGCCAAACACGTCGAACACCTCACTTAGAACTAGATCATTAGAGAGTGATATTAATATTTACTTGTGAAAATGTTAACAAAAAAATTACAAACATCGTCTCTCGTTTTATATTTTTAGTATTTAATTACTGAGGCCCCAAACAGAACTCTCGAATCTCGATTGATGTGCTGAAATATTCAGTTTAGCAATGGTCAACATTCGTTCCATTCATTCAAGTATATCATTCACTTATATACGTATAGGCATGCCCCTGTATTTGTAAGCTCGAAATGATAAACATAAAGGCGGAAGCGCCGCCAGCAAATTACGCCAAACAGAAAGTGCTCGCCAAATGGCAGGAAACGCGTCATTTTCATTTTCAACAAAGCATTTCATTTACGGCTGGAAGAGCTGTACATATGTGCATATGTACATACATATATACTAACCTACGGACCTATGGCCATATACTTCTACAGCTGGAAGAACGGAGGAAAAGCTACGAATTTCAAATCTTTTTAATGAACTTCAAAACTTAATAGGTAGAAATTACTATTTAAATTTTTTACGCGTTCAAGTGGATGTGTCTGTGGCTGTGGGCAGATCGTAAACAGAAGAATAAATATAAATGAAAACCAAGTGGCTTCATTTTGAAAACTCTTCCTCCCGATTTCCGAAAAAAACTTTCCCCTTGACATTCGAATGAAAGTCACAGCCGCAGCCACAGGCTGTTTTGGCGTCAAAGCAAGACATTACAACCGGACGGCTCACTAACCGATTGCTCGAGAGCAATGCGACAGTTGTGCGGGAGGAAGTGCGTAGAATTATTACTGTTGCTTTATGCCGCATACATACATACACACATCCACAGAAGCTGATTTCCTTTAGTCGTTGTTTGTTGTGTGAGTACATCCTGTCAGCGACAACCGCTGTGGAGTGCACCAGGAGTCCATATGTATGCATTTTTTAATTTTTTGTTTTCCTTCCGTAGTAGCTGTGTACTGTGCACGAGTACATTGTAAATACATAAATATTTATATACTTCAATGTCTATAAGTGCACACGTATGAATGTGTAAATCGAATGCGGGTGGTTGCTTTCGGGACTGCGGCGTGACGTGGCGTTCAACGGAAGCGTTCAAGTGCAGATGACGCGTGCCCATGCGCTTGCGCTTCCTGCTCATGGCGAACAGCCGACCATAATCGTTTGCGTTCCTCGTCACTAAGTGCGAGTTGCTCGGAATGAAACAACATTAATTGTAAGGCGAGGAGGTTTACAATTTGAGTAAGACTTAAATAAGGGAATCAACAAACTACAGGAAGTTTATACGCACATATGTATAGAATATGTACATATAAGTATATGCAACCGTGGTTGTTTACCTTTATGGCAAGAATAACTGTTGGCAAACATAGTGTATTCTGCTCCGTACTGCTAGGATGCAGCAAGTAATTATTTGCCTGTAAGAGCGCTATTACACAGGCAACAAAAGTTGCTAATTCTCGGGCGATTCTCTTTTGCTGTCGCCCATTACCTTCACACGAGCAACTTGTGTTGCGCAACTCTGTTCGAGTTTTTTTCATTCTCTTTCACTTTACTTTAACCCATTGTCTACTCTTTACTTTAACCCATCGTCGTTTCTTTTTCCTTATAGGTATTTGGACCACTCTATCACATATGTATATTAATCAGTTCTGTCAATTAAGAAATACATTTTATTTATAATTCAAAATTAAAACAAAGATTATATCACAGACTTTCACATATATCACCCTTTTCACTATCGTCTGAATCAATTTGTATGGCTTTCTCCATACATTTCACAATATCTTTAATTAATTCGATTTTTTCGTCATACTCCATTTTCTAAAATATTTATATTATATTATGTATATTTGTATACATATTTGCAAATTACTTACCAAAAGATGAAATTAAATTTTGTAAATATGTATATTCAAAATATTAATTTCAAAAAAATATACGTAAATGCAACTATGTACTACGAAAGGAAGAACACGAATGCCGAAAAACGTCGCAACGAACTGTTACGAATAAGAACACAAAGCGAGTTGCTGAACACTGGAAACTCGGCGCAATTCTCCTCTCCTCATCGCCCCCTCGCCTATAAACCAAGAGTTGCCGAAACAAAAGTTGCCGCGTGTAATAGGCGAGTAACATGTTGTCACAATAGTTTTGTTCACCTAACGGTTGTATGCATCACCTAATCGGAACACTGCCACGCCCACAAAACGCTATTAAAGGAAAATCTATAAAGTGCCATAACTAAGCCGTAAATTAAGAATTAGAACTGTACTTTGGCACAGAGAAGGGAGAGAAGTAGTAAGGGCAACCTGTGGGCTGAACATTTTGAAAAGGACTTTAAAGCAGCCGTTGCAAAAATGGGGCGATGGGCGCGGCGCCGCCCATTTTTAAGTAAAATCATATGTCACAGAATTTCAACCAAATTCAGTGCGAAAATAGGCAAAATCGGACAACAACTATTCCTACTATGTGAGGTACCTTACTAAATCTCGGGGAACATTTCATTAGGATGTGGCATGTTAATATGTAGTATTGACAAAAATAGATGAAATCAAAAATATAATTTATTAGTACTGGAGGGTAAGAAAACGGGTCAGTACTCGTCACTTGTATTGTTTTCGGCCGCATTTGATAATTGGGTGAATGGCGCATGCGTGAACGCTTGAAACTTTACTTCTATCAGTTTTTTATAATTTTAAGTTTTGTGTTTATCACAGCGCAACGGTTGCTGGTCTTTCCTCAAGAATGGAAAAGCGATGTGAGTTTTTAAATTGTCTCGAAGAAACTCAAAATAAATTTCCGTATACGACCTAAATTGTGTACAAACCTAAAATAATAATCGATACAAAATTATATTTATTTATTTACCAATCCTATTGAATAGTTTAAGAATTGAAATAAATTTTATTCATCACATATTTACCTAACATCAGTACCCCGAGCACCCAAAGTCTATGAATCGCTTATCCAAAAGATCAAAAGCTAAATGACACCTCTATTTGTTCACACGATGACCATGCTGTTGACTTTTCAGGTTTATATCCCGTGGCTAAAATGTATTTCATGCCAAGTAAAGTGATTCATACCACACATTGTGCAACGTATTTGTATATGAACATACATTTGTACGTATGTATTGTGTAAGTGTACGATCATACGTATGTAAAATGTTATAAAAATCATGAAACCTACTTATTAGCGTTTTATGGGTTTCCATTTCCTTTAGTGTTTCAGTGGAATGTCAGCTTATGAGTACTAGTAAGTATACACAACACTACAGCAGGGGCAGTTAAAAGAAAAAAAACGCAGACAGCCTACGACTTTGGGTAGGTGTCATCGTAATTTACGATTATTGCTTATTTATCAAAGCTGTGTTCTCTTTGTTGAAGTTTTCGTTGCTGTTGTGGTACATTAAAAAGGGTTTCAAAGCCGGACATGTAAACAATTTCACTGTGTCCATTTAAGCGAAGAACAAAAGCTGATTTTACAAGAAATATTTTCTTCCACTAATCAGTACTCGTATACTAAATACTGATTTGATAAAAGGGTCAATTATAAAACACTCTGGTATCTTCTCTTTCAACTCAGCTGAGTCATACATCAGGTACTGTTTTCTGGTGGTGATTGCCGAATAACTTGAATAAGTTAGTGGGTTAGTTTTAACTTGAAAAATAGTTATTTGATTTTTTTCATAGATTAACTAAGTCTATTTAAATGATAGCTTGAGTGTATATGTACATACATATATATGAATGTATATAATCATTCATTGTAACAGCTTATATATGTATATCTACTCGTTGGTAAGTAAGAGTGCTGTCGTTGTAATTACTCGATTCTAATTAAAATTTCCTGCTAAGTTATTCAATTGTGCAGACTCAAAGCTATGAGAAAACGAGGAATGATCATGACTAAATTAGTTCCATTCAAATTAATCCAAAATTAGTTAAATGTCCAAAATTTAGAAAGAGTTTGCATTAATTTTACACAATAAAATTAAATTGCGAGTCTTAATCAATTAATATAAGAGATTCTAATTTTTTCTCAAAGCTCATCTCTCCAGCAATGGAGGAGCTTCTCATTAACAAAGAACGAAAAAATAATGTTCCGTCTTTTTTCGAAATAATCTTCAAACTAATTAAATACAATAAAGTTTTTGTGCTCAGAAAGAATTCAACAATATTTATTTTTAGTGTTTTTGGATTGCTCCATTGAAATAAAAATAAAAATTATTTGGTTATTTTCTCGCTGCCTTATTAAATATAATCTTTATTTACTTTTATGAATTTCGCATGAATCATAATTTTTAGTTTAGGAGGCACAATGCACATATGTATGTATGTAACAGTCTGCAGCAAACATAAAATAATATTTTAATTTTCTTCTCTTTGCAGAAACTCGGTCTAGTAAAGGTAACCCTCTACATCAGACCTTGTCAATCTCCATTAACTATGCAAGTAGAGTCGAGTTTTTTGAAATACGCGGGTCGTGTGCCGCCGCTTGACCTCTCACAGGTCAGCACCAACTGTCGCAATGAAAATGAGTTGCAGCATCTTTGGAGTAGCAAGGCGAACTCGCCGTCGATGCTGAAACGGAACACAGCGTTAAGACATCCCTACATACATCTGCCACATACACCCGCGCACAGTCCTACCACGCCTGGTACCAATGATAATAATAGCAAAGGCAACAACGATACCTACATCAGTACTAATAACAACAGAAATAGTAATTTTAACACAATACTACCGCATCAGCTGGGTTCCGACGGCCTGCCATTAGACCCGCGCGATTGGACACGCGCTGATGTTTGGAAATGGCTAATTAATATGGCGCTGTCTGAGGGTCTGGAAGTGACGCCAGAGCTGCCGCAAAAGTTTCCGATGAACGGCAAGGCGCTGTGTCTTATGAGCCTGGACATGTATTTATGCCGGGTGCCGGTCGGTGGTAAAATGCTTTATCGTGATTTTCGCGTGCGATTGGCGCGTGCCATGGCGTTGCTTTCATAAATTCTGGGTATTAGCAGATGTATAACTCGTGAATTGGTATCAGTTATACGCATCCACCCATACACATGTACATAGGCATACATACTATACATATATGCAAAGATAAATATTTGTAAGTAAGGTAAATATTGAAAAACATCGCTGTCCTATTAGTTTAATGAGAATTTAAGGCACAATTCCTACTCGTATTTTGATAATAGGTACTTGTTTTATATTTTATATATTGTTATATGTAATAAGTTCAAAAGTAAGTAGTTTTGTTAATTAGAAAATTTCAAAGTTAGAAATAAAAAAGAAGGAATATGAAATTATACAATTTTCAAATAAATAAAATTGGTTCCTAAAAAGAAGACACACACATTAAAAGGAAAAACTTTTAACTTTTTGTGGATTTATATTGGGTAATGGTACTCGTATATGGTAATGTAAAGGTTTTGAAAAGAGGGCAACTTTTAATGAGCTTCAATGAGGATATTGAATGCAGGTTTAGGCCTAATGTATAAGACCCAAAATGAGCATTCTATATTACAGAGAAACGTAATGATCATGGTTTCGTTAGTTAACTCTTTCCCACTCTAAAGAAATTCCACTGAGTATTTCTAACTTCAAAAAAATGTGAGACATCTAGTATATGGATGCTAATCAAAAGTTCATATGAGAGACCACAGCCGCTTCACCGCCCATTGTTACAGCAAAAAAAGATCCATGTGGGTCGAGGACTATGCAAGTGCATAGTCATACAAATCTTTTCATGTTTACATCTATGTACCTGTATGTGTGAGTGCGTCTATCAATCAAAAACGTACCGCCCAGAGCAGAAGTGTCCATTCGTGCTTGAACATTGCAAAAATAACATAAACAAGTAAGGAAGGGCTAAGTGCAGGTGCAACCCAATATTTCATACTCTTGCAGGAATCAAAGCTAAGGAAATACCTTAAGGTGCGAACCGTTAACCAGATGATAGGAGTCCAAACCATTTCATATTTACATACGCTATATATAACTCGTATACTGACCGACATATTCACCATGAGATTGATTAGAAAAAAGGAAATCGTTAAATGTAGTATATGGGAGACCCGATTTCATCTGTTAACTAATATCTTGCCTCATTCTAAAAAAATTTTTCCTGGGCTTCATTAAAGTACCTCACATACAAACACCAATCATATGGAGTCAAGTCAGCCGGATGTCCGGAATTCTGATACAAGTATATCGTCACCTGAAATGCAAAATAACGTATCATCAAAAAATTCGAAATTGAGTGTCCTATTGATTACACTTCACTACTTCAAATTACATACATAATAGTACATATGTTCAACATTTTCAGGTTCTGCGGTCAGATATAAACCAGTTTTAACCAATATTAAATTTTTTTTTTTCACTCATGTTCCATTTTATTTCGTGTTTCATTAATGCCACTGTAAATTTCAGAAAATGTTGTTACGTTATTTTGCATTTCAGGTGACGATATGGGGGCTAGGTCAAGCTTTCGCCCAATTTTATCTATTTTAAGCATAATACACTGTTATCAATAAAACACGTCCCGTAATTTTCATTCCGATAACTTAAATATTGGCCGATATATGCAGTCAACAAGAAGTTCGAAAATCTTTATGTTAGGTATATAAGTAGGGGCACCAGGAAGTATCCCATTTTTGATGCACTAATTATTAGTGCGAAATTGTGTCCCGTTATATGTATTGATTACTTCCTGATTTGTGTACTACGAAGTGAAAGAATTTATATTGTTCTAGATAGATGTAGACGTGATTGTAGTCGGATTTCGCCCATTTTACACTGTGATATAGGAATATGAGAAGAATTCGATGTGCTGAATTTAGTCCAAATCGGAAGGTCGGGTACCGAGATATGTGATTTCACTAAAAAGTGGACGGTGCCACACCCATCGCACCGGCTCCAATAAGGTCCTATCATACTATTTCTGAGGTAAAATTCAATGGCTGTGGCGTACTTAGTTATTGATTTATTGAGCTTTTAGTAATTTCTAACAGTACCGTTAAGTCTTATAGTCATTTATAATAGTTGTGCTAAGTATTTTGGTTGTTGTAGCTTTAGTGATTTAGATGATACGTGCGTGTAGCAACATGTTGCAAGAGTATAAGCAGAAATATTCTTTGGAAATATAAAAAAGTATAGATAAATGCAACTGAATTGTGAGATTATGCATGCGGACGAAGAATATAATAAAAGGTAATCCCATGGTGCCCAGTCGGCGCCTGTAAAGGGCAATGGCTGCCGGTCAAATTTACATTTCCGGCAGCGCAACGTCTAGGAGTTCGTATATTTGACATTAAGGCGATTTTTTAGTAATTGGATAGCAGGAGTACATTTATGTTTCTAACGCATCAAGAACAGTTCGTGAGCGTAGAAATGGTTCTGGGTTGTTCATAAATCGGTAATGATATTGCCAGAAAGTTAATCATACGCTGGCATTGAAATTAATTTGATTGGATTGGGATTTATTTATTTACATGCACACATACATATATTTACAAGTATTATGTAAATTAGAATATCATAGATGCTTCGCAAATAGGTAAAACTGACTTCAATATCGGCTACAGTTCTATAAATGTGCGTACACACCATCAGATCGATAATCTTGAAGCTTGAATTTGTTTATATGTACGTTTTACTATTTTACGATAGAAATTAACAAATGTTGAGAAGCTGGACATTTTTTCATCCACATATACATGAGGTGAACTTTATTATTGATGCGTTCAACAGCCAAGTCAGTAAACACACCAGCACACAAAGCACAATCATTAGCATTCTTTTCAGTAAATTTCACAGAGTTGTCTTGTGTCAAGTATTTTTGTGATTTGCAATCAAAAATATATATTTTTATATGAACACAAAAATTTATTTGTATACATATTTAACTGCCATTCTTCTATCTTAAAATACTGCCGAATGTCCTCTAAGCCGAGGTGAGTGTACGAACAAAATATTGATTTGCAAGGCTCTTCAGCAATTTATTCATATGTGTTCGGGATCCGTTCTGCAGAAAACAAACCGGCAGTTTTGTCAATGATCCTTCTGCCATTAATCTCATACAGCTAAGTCCACGTACTGAGTTGTTTCAAAATGAACGAAGTCCTTATACCATGGCGAATCATAGTTCCAAGACGAACTTCATCGGTGACACGTGAGCAGGGTTCTGCAACTAGTTTTGATTTTATTTACGAAGATTTTTAAAATATCCTAGCGTTATGCATGAAGGGCCGCGTGCGGTTGCGGTTAGTGAAACAGGCGAGAAACATTCTATTCACCTGGAAGAGGATAATATGCAGACGAACTTGAATCCATTCACCGTAGCTTCTCAGTGCTCTCAGGTCTTTTCGATGCCAAAGAATACCGTTTCGTCAACGAAAATTTCTGGTTTTGGAAACGATTGTTCGAGACTTATCACTACCAAGCGTTCGAAAGTATGAACAATAACAACAATAAAATATCTGATTCATCATTATGTTATCATATAGGGCTCACGTCGCCATTCCAACCAGAAAACGCGACCGATTTTTACACCGCGCAATATAGACAAAATTCCGACACGCTTCTTCAATGATGACGCCAAAACCAAAGCGGTTTCACCGCATATGAATGCGCAAACTCAAACAGAGATTAACACTAGTTGCTCCGCTTTAACACCACGCGCATATCATCCACCGCCAGTGGTACCGCCGCTACAGATTCCTCGTCGTTATGTGCCCCGCGAAACAGTTGGCGACATGCTCGACAGCTCCCGAAGACAGCCGCTCAGGGTGTTGCCTTTGCCGCGTGAAAAGAAGTCATTTAAAAATTATTCAGGTAATGCGTCCACATTTTATTACAAGTACTTCCATTTGGTCCATCCTTTATAGAATTGCGGAGCATTGCGTCTGCCCTCACTTTGATAACCGTTGTTTCTTGGCTTTTTTCGACATTCTTTGAACTGGAGGGCATGTTCGATATGTTGGGCGGCATTTTACGTTTTCTAACTAATTGGTATAACAAAGAGGAACCACCTATGACGAAGGTGGAGATGTTTGTGCAATTTGCGCGAAATTTGTGGTAGCAAAGGTGTGACCCAAGTGATTTTTATTGATGTGTATTTATTTCGATTTTTTGAAATTTAAACAAGAAATGTTAATACGTAACTAGACTTGATGACATAGACAATTAAACAAATGATTCTAATTTCGGGGTCTCAAAGTAATGGTTTTGGCTGCTGGATATGACCTTGGAAATTTTAACGCTAAATCTTTACTCTTAACTGAGATCATGGACATCATCATTATTTTTTAAATTTTTTCTGTTTGTTTTTGAAGTTACCTAAATATAGGCTTTCCTGGGTTATAGCAACAAAAATAACTGGTGATGTGGATAACATGCAAATTTATGTATTTTTAAATATTTTGCTTAAATTTCGAGAGGACTAACATAATTAAACCTTTAAAATCGAGTCGAAATATATGCATACGGTACTTCGTGAGGCGCGAGATTCGAAGCCTAGGACAAGGTAAATATTTCGTATACTATTAAAGCTATCGGTGCAAATCCCTGTCGAAGGATGTAAATGTGTGTTATATGGGTGCCATGAGAACATTATGTACCAATTTGGTTGAATTGATTTATATTTATACTTACTATGTCCGCAGTTATACAATTAAGTTGGAGGAGCGTGCGACCATGATTGTTGGCCGACTTCGGCCAATTCATAATTGAGCATTCACACTTTGAGTTGGTTATTATCATAGTTCTAGGGTACTTCTTACTTACTTTTGTTACAGGGTATATCTGTATGTATATACTTAAAGCTGTTGAATGTGGGGCATTCATAATTCACTACCGCTAACACAGGAAATCGATACACACATAGTACTAATAAGTACTCAATAGAAACGGATGAAATGATAACACTGTTCAAACAATATCATAGTCACAATGATTGGAATCACAATTAAAATTGCAGTCAACTTGCTATTTCATATATAGATGGAAAGGTGGGCCAACTTGATTGCTCTACAAACTCACAATCTACCCAGATATAAAATTCAAATGCACATGAAGCGTTCCGGCCATCTTCAAATTTGGGAGGTAACAGAAATAATAATTTGTAATGTCAAATACACCAGTTTCTATTTATTAACAACAATTACTCCAATTTGCGTTGGCCCAAGTATACTGTATGTATTACAGTAGTGGACCAACTCTTGACTCTAAAGCCTAAACTTTGTTCGTTTCAAAGTAGGTAAGAAAACGCAGAAATTACAATATTTATCAGTAGTTCCTACAACAATCTTGTACAAATACCTCATTCGAAATTATTTGACAGCAGATGTGTAAGTACCTTTATGAACTAATTTGATAATTGAACCGAATGCCGGTTAATTTTAAATTACTCTCTGATCCATGTGGAGTATATTTTTTATGCAAATATCCGGTGATAATGTTTGCCACTAATTTTGCCCCGATTCCCCTGAATTCATGTCACCACCGCCGACCGGCAACCGCGATCAACAAGCCGACAATTGTTGGCGGAAGTATTTGCTCAAAACAATGCCCAATAAGAATGAAATCAGCAAATAAACAAGCAAAGAGAAATAACAAAAACATTGGATATATAGAGAAGGAAAAGGCAACAACAATGAAAATTGAAAAACAATGAATATGTATTCCACATATACCAGCTTAGCTGACGAACGAGTTGAAATTGATGAGTGTGAAGAGGAAATCACTTACATACACACATATGTATGTATATAAACACTATGCAACAATATTATTCATACACCCGCTTTCATGAATTCTTTCATGAATCAGCAACAAGATGAAAACTTAAAGTTATACCTCTTATTTATCATATTAAGACAATGCAAAAAATCATTAGCTGAGTTCCAGATTACAATTGTTTTCTTAAACGACATCATCATTAATTACTATCTAATATTCGCATCCCTGCAACTAAGTACGAAATGGCGCTATCTATTTAACGGTATTTGTTTTAAATTTTTTCCATTAAATAACTCAATTCAAAGAATGGGAAAACTTAAAGAGCTGTAAACTGAAGTCAGGGAAAAGGTTGAGGAATTACACAAAATAGATTTCGGTTCGAAAATAATATGTAAAAATTTGTACATTAGCAGGAATGATGTGGCAAGTATTGTGCGAAAGTTTAAAAAAGCAAAAACAAATGAAAACAGAAAAGGAAGCGGGCGAAAAAGGAAAAATTCCAAAAGAGTGGATGAATTTATTATAAAAACGTCGAATATCTATCTAAAAATTTTAGCTGAAGTAAATTCTGCATTTGTCAAGACAGACTGTCAGAAATGCAAAATAACGTAACATTTTTGGAAATTTACAGTGGCATGATTGAAAACCGAAATAAAATGCAACATGAGTGAAAAAAAATTTAAAATTGATTAAAACTGGTTTATATCTGAGTGCAGAACCTGAAAATGTTGGATGTATATAATTTGAAGTAGTGAGTCGTAATCAATAAGACACTCAATTTCGAATTTTTTGATGATACGTTATTTTGCATTTTTATTTTTGCACTCGCACCGCTCGCTCAACGGCGAAAACACGATTTACGACACCGACATTCTCGTAAAATGCTGGTAGTGAAATAAATATGAAAAATTAAATAATATTTATAAGCGCAGCTCACTTTGTAGCCAGGTTATGCGGTAACTTCTAACCACAACGACACCAAAGAGTAATTAAATTAAACGATAACGTCGGTTAAGCATCCGTTTACCCGTTTATCCATTTGCCATTTACAGTCTAGAGACCGACGCGCAGAACATAAAGCACACCCATTCCGCGCTCAACGCTTCACTCTCGCAGCAATGCGCCAACAATGCTTCCTGTTGTGCGATGTGCGTTGATGGTTGATGTGTAGTGGTGTAGTAGTGTACGAGTATGTGTGGGAGAGAGGAAACAGGAAAGTGGCGTCTTTTGACATTTTACCCATTTACCTTTTCCGCATTTAAGGTATTAAAGTGCTTCCGTTAGGTTGATTCCATTGAATACTCCGCAAGTTCACAACGATCTAAAAATTTTAGCTGAAGTAAATTCTGCATTTGTCAAGACAGACTGTCAGAAATGCAAAATAACGTAACATTTTTGGAAATTTACAGTGGCATGATTGAAAACCGAAATAAAATGCAACATGAGTGAAAAAAAATTTAAAATTGATTAAAACTGGTTTATATCTGAGTGCAGAACCTGAAAATGTTGGACATATGTAATATTATGTATATAATTTGAAGTAGTGAGTCGTAATCAATAAGACACTCAATTTCGAATTTTTTGATGATACGTTATTTTGCATTTTTATTTTTGCACTCGCACCGCTCGCTCAACGGCGAAAACACGATTTACGACACCGACATTCTCGTAAAATGCTGGTAGTGAAATAAATATGAAAAATTAAATAATATTTATAAGCGCAGCTCACTTTGTAGCCAGGTTATGCGGTAACTTCTAACCACAACGACACCAAAGAGTAATTAAATTAAACGATAACGTCGGTTAAGCATCCGTTTACCCGTTTATCCATTTGCCATTTACAGTCTAGAGACCGACGCGCAGAACATAAAGCACACCCATTCCGCGCTCAACGCTTCACTCTCGCAGCAATGCGCCAACAATGCTTCCTGTTGTGCGATGTGCGTTGATGGTTGATGTGTAGTGGTGTAGTAGTGTACGAGTATGTGTGGGAGAGAGGAAACAGGAAAGTGGCGTCTTTTGACATTTTACCCATTTACCTTTTCCGCATTTAAGGTATTAAAGTGCTTCCGTTAGGTTGATTCCATTGAATACTCCGCAAGTTCACAACGAGATATGTACATCTACTTATTTTGGATTTCCGAAGTGTTGGGACTCGTTTTCTCAATTGTTTAATTAAAACGGTATGCTCATTGTACTAAATTGAAAAATTGAACTTTCCTGTTGTGTTCTTAAGTAATATGTAGGCTCGGCCCGTCCGCCACTGGTGGTTGTTTTACAACTACCCACTGCTATCGGCTTGATGTTTTCGGGAAAAGGAAGTGACTCAACTAAAAATCATATACGCAAGTTATTTAAGTGGGTTTTCTTTAAGTCGCAAACCCTATTGATTTATTTTCTTTTCAAGTGCTCTGTTTTACAAACATTTACTTTAACTATAGCCTTTATTTTCAGTTCACGTCGGTATATCTATACATGTTTCTCGTATTACACTTTTGTATGCAGACGTACAAATATTGTACTCCTATTAAAATATGACTGTTAATTAAGAACCAATTCAAAAATGTAATATTATGTAATATCAATCAATGTCAGTATTGAAAATATTTACTTTAGCTTCGACCAGTGTGGTTCTAAGCAGTTCCAACAATTAATTTTTTTATAGCCTCAAAGTCATGAATTTTGAGAAAGCTTACCAGCATCACCAACAAAATGTATTGATTACTTTGATACAATCGCTCTTGAATAATATAATAAACAAAATATCGGATTTTTTATTGATTCTTACTTTAGACACTAGAGATCAACACGATTAAGAGTAACATAATAATGTACAACATCAGTACTGTAGATTTGTAAATTTGTTGTCTTGTAAAAACTCTACGACAATCGCACCTACATTTATTTATCTTATAGCTTTATTGTCAACAGAGAAAGTAAATGAACGGAGGTGAATTGCTTAACTGTTTTTATAGCGTTGAACTGTTTACACATCCGCTCCAATAGCTTTGAAAATTACACCATTTCTTGCCATTGATTATGCTTTAGAACATGGGTCGTGCTGTCAGACTGACATGCGGAAAGGGAATAAGAAAACAAATACTAGGGCATTGATAAGGGCTTACCTAGGACGTGTTAGTGACTTACTTTTAGCAGTTTCTCGAATGTAAATCGGTACTATTCGATGGATACATATGTATGTTTGTATCAATACATATATTGATAATAGTGATGATAATAAACACACAAAGCCTCATATCTTTCTAGACAGATATCCCAAATATGTGAAACACATATTAATCTGCATGTAAGGTTTTTAATTGAGAGTTCTTTCATTTATTATTTTAAAAACAACTTATACAAGCGTTCCCACAGCGGAAAACAATCATAGGCTCCCACGGTGTTTTGCCACTGCGATGGGAAAATTTGTAGCCCTAAAGTATACAAAAAGTACAAGAAACATGAACGAGTTCACATGATGGTAGTTGAACTCAAATGTACAAGATATTTGTTTCGAAATCAGCGAGTGGAAACATTTTCTGAGCCATTAACTTTGTTTATATACATATTATATAATTACATATAAAGGGTGATCCATTTCGAGGTTCCTTACTTTTTAAAAGAAAGAGCAGAGAAACTTCAAATTTAATGGGGACTGTTTATTATCATTCCAAAGAACATTCATTGGCATTTATTTTTTGAAAATTATCTCTTTCAAATGTTGGCAGCGGCTACGTCTCGGACTCCGTTGAGTCCAATTATCGATGACCAGTCGAAACGCTCGGTAACTGGCGAATGACAAGCATAATGTTTTGATCCAAGGCCTGAATCGAAGCGTGATTGTCCGTATAGACTTTAGACTTTACATATCCCCACAGGAAAAAGTCTAACGGATCACCAAGATCACGAGATTCAATTTCAGGCATCAAATAGTCGTTTATTATGGCGCGATAATGGTCACCATTGACGGTTAAGTTCTCACCGGCATAAGTTTTGAAGAAATTTGGGCCAATGATCACACCAAACTGTTGTTTTTTTGGGTGAAATTGCAGCTCTTGAATCATTTAGGTTGCTCTTCGCTCCAAATCCGGCAATTTTACTTGTTTACAGACCTATTAAACTGGGCCTAAGTACAAAATTTGTCTCGAAAACGTCGGATTTTCTTTAAACTTTTCAATAGCCCTTAGAGCGAAGCGATATTGTTTGGGAAGGTCGAGCGGCTTCAGTTCTTGCATAAACTGCGTTTTGTACTCATTCAAGTCATTCCTTTCCAAGTTGCTGCGAACGGCGCCGAATCGACTCTCCACCGTCTTCGTGTACTCTCTCAGCTATGGCTGCTATATTTCCTTCACTGCGTGCTGGACGTGGTCTCTTCGGTCGATTATTAACATGTAATGAATGTCAAAGTGGGTGATGGTGTTGCGAATAGTACGTTCAGTAGGCCAATTATGTTGTACATAAGGTGAACGATGAGCTCAATGAGATATACGAAGACATTGACATAGTTGAGCGAATTAACGTATGAATACGTATGGACGAAAACACTCCAGCTCTGAAAGTATTCGACGCAGTACCAGCCGGGGGAAGCAGAGGAAGGCCTGCACTCCGTTGGAAAGAACAGGTGGTGAAGGAGCTGGCTTAGCTTGGAATCTCCAATTGGCGCCACGTTGCGAAAAGAAGAAACGACTGGCGCGCTGTTGTTAACTCGGCTATAATCTCGTAAGCTGTGCCTACGCCAATAAAGAAGAAGAATAGATTATGAAAATGTTTATCTATGTACATATGTAGATTTAAACAAAAATGGGGCACTTACGCAAACAGCTGCTTCGTTCGTTACCAGGACCGTTCTTTTTATCAAATGTACTTCTTGTATTTGTATAATAGATTTGCTCTTCACTGCATTACATGATATCGGCGTATATGAATGAATATGCGAATGCGTGTCTATGAGTGTGTGTTGTCGCATTGACTTCAAAGTCAACAGCTATTTTAAATACCTTGAGCGGGCAGCCTTGACTTTCGTTGTATTAAATAAATTTGGAAAAAGACAACTTGAAATAAACTGAGAGAGACAAATAAGAGCAAAAGGAGAAACTTCAACAGAAATCGCACAAAACAAGTTATTTCGCTAGCTATTGGCATGACTTAGCTGCATTCGTGCGTACATAGATATTTATGTATGTACATACATACATATGCATGTTTGAATGAAGGCAGAAGGTAAACGCGGAGGGTGAAAGTAATTTTCTTGAAAGGAATTATACATATATGTACCACCATTGGCCTAAAATCAAGCGAAAAGTGCAAAATTGGGTTATATTCTACATTCGTGCAATAGCAGTGTCTTCGTTTAATTCGTCAAATAACTAATATTAGTTCTCGTATAATTCTTACACACATAGTGTATGTAGTATGTATGTATGTACATATATATTATACTAACAAGAGTATAAAAATAGAAAAGAGTTTTGCGAGCATCGATATAGTATTTCGATCATTAGAGGAAAATACCACTTTATGCGCTTTGCAATTTATAGTACATACATACATATATCGCTTCTAAATCTCAGAAGCTGGACTTGGACTGAGCAAAAACCCAATAGAGACAGCTCCAGCTAAATAATGAATACGAAGCGATAATACGGCAAAACACTTAACAAGTTTTTCAGGTTCAGTAAAGTGCAGTGTACACAACTCCAACTGTTGCTGCCTCATAGTCGCCAGTCGTGGTGTTGCATTATTGCGGCTGAGTGTGCTTTGCAAAAATTTAGGTCTTATATGTATTTTGACTGCAGTGTTGCAGTCAGAGCCATTATTCTTGGTTGCTGCCACCCCTTCAACGGAGATACCAATGTGTGGCAGACACGCCAGGTTACAGCGGAATGTTAATTGTGCTAAGGCAAAGTGGAAAGTTATCTATTTACATAGTTGCCTCTGTTCTATAAAGCCGTGAGTGTCTTTTTATGAACATACTTACATAATAATTATATGAACATAATAAGTGTATTTAATGGATGCATTCTAAAAAAAAAGTATATATTATGAAACAAAATGTATGTTTTAATTTCTATAACTCTATATAGTCCATAAGTCTCTTTAATTCGAAGATTTTTTGGGGATTATGGTGGCCCGAGTTAGGGAAGCTCAAGAATGATAGAATACAAGATTACGACAACCGCCATTATGAAACGTCATAGTTGCGTGTTGAGAAGAACAAGAGTGAAAACTGTCAAATGGCTTGCAAATTGTAAACAGAAAAGTGAACACTTTTGTAAATTCGCAAAATATTATTAATTCTTTCGATTTTAATGAAAAGTTTTAGTGAAGCGATTGAATATTGTTGAGTGAAAAGATTTGAATCATTTCTAAAGAAATATATCGGCCTATTGATAATAAAATTGTCTATTAAGTTGTGATTCAAATGGAGAAGACGTTTCTTGTGTTGTATATAAATATATACATATATTATAAGTTCAGATGTATCAGATGTATGAAATTATGATAAAAGAATTGTGAAATTAATTAATTAAAGAGGATTTAGTATTAAATATATCATTTCTTTTGAAAAATAACACCCATTTTTTGGCAACTTTTAAATCGGCCGAAAAACTGACAAAAACTCGTTTTCGATCCTTTAATTGCATAATAATTATTACAACAAGCCACTGCACATTTCATTTTAAAAAATTAATATATTTATGCTTAGAAATTTAAATAAATACAACAGTACACTTTCATTGGTTTTCTTCATTTGAACAATTTCCACACATGCTACTCTATTTATTGTGGATGTGCCTAAAACTACTTACATATATCTTTTCTCGCAACAATATTCTAAACATTCCACTGAAATTTTTCCTGCAAAGACGAATGAATTAATATTATTTTGGGAATTTCCAAAAGTGTTTACTTTTCTGTTTACAATTTGTATGCATTTCTATGCTTGTTCTTCTCAACGCACAAGTGTGACGTCACGAAATTGTTGCACAATGTATTTGTTTTTGTAAGAATTGTCAAGAGCTAAACCGAAAAAAACTAACGGTAAACTAGTGTCGTAATCTTGTATTCTATCATTCTTGGGGTAGCTCAAATATTTTTCATTTGCACACGGCTCTTTATTTGTAAACTGATGAGATAAATTAAGGCAACTGAATTCGACGATAGTTTTTGACCAATGTTTTTATGTAAGCGACAGGAAAATTCCGAATTCAATATGGCCATGAGAAGCGAATGGCTGGTTAAATAATTACTCTACTTAAAACTTTAATCCAATGCACACTCAAGAGTTTACCATTGATATTAGTTCGAGGAGAATCATAAGATCACTGCTTAAATTTAATCGAACTATTGAAATCAAGCCTAATCCTACATTTTTATGTTTTGATCCATTCATTTGCATTCTACAACATAATATTAAGAAAAAACAATATTACGGTAAATATCTATTGTCTTCCATGGACAACATGCAGTCCTCAACTGAGATATTGCTTCTAAGAGATTGTCAGGATAATAATTATTGCCTGTGGAGACAGTGTTCAAATCCATTGAAATGTTTGTCTTGAAAACTGTTATCATAACACAATTGCAAACGAACCCAATGATGAGTGTGTGATGTATTCAAAAATAGCAGAAAATTTCTTGGTTTATGCCGCGTTTTCAGAATGTTCGACCATTTGAATTTTGATAATAAGATTGTTTACATTATTTTTCTGTTTTTCGTATTTTTTTCTTGCTTCTATTCACAGCGGTTACATTAGGGGTATTCTCTTGCTCTTGTAAAACCCGGTGCACGGTCCAAGAATTGCAGATTTACAACGGCACAACAACAAACACACGCAGAAAAATGTTTGCAAAACATTGTCAGACCAACACCCATGTATATTTGCGTGCAATATCACGCAAAAATAAAATTGCAACCCTGTTGTAGTTGCCATTTTACATAAAGACATATTAGTCGTTAAATTGTTGAGAAAGGTAAATTTTAATTAGATTTTATAATTTCTATTTAAATTATAAAGTTTTGTTACAATTTTTTTTGTTAAAAATGTATGCAGAAGGTGCGCCAATTCACAAAAGCCATGCACAATAGTCATTTACAATAAATTGACTGAATCAGTCGCTCATATATCACTAGATTCTGCAATGGGTGCTCTCGTGCCCTTGTATATTTCGGTGTAGTATTTTTGCAATCTGCAATCTTGCAAGAGCAAGAGAATACCCCTATTGATTTCGGACGACACAGTAAATTATTGAAAAGTGTGATAAAAATTTATACTACGGCAGCACTGTGCTAAATCAGAAAACAGCTGCGAAGAATTATGACAATTCATTGAATTAGTATTTTTCACAATTTTTCAGCAGAGATAATATTGCTTTAAGATAAAGTCCTTGTGAACTTCAAAAGTTAATTTCAATTAATTCCATATGCATTATTAGTAGTGTGGTTGTCGTATCTATCAAGTTTACAGATAATATTTGGAAAGCGATCACACCAAATGAATGTCGATGCTTTCCAGCAGTCGCTAAATCAATCGCTACAAGCCCTTGCATTAAAGTTAGAACTATTTGTGGGCGTGGCGGTGCAGACAGTAGTTTCAATACAGCAAGAATTCTCTGAAACAACAAGGGATTGGCGTAGTCCTATTGAATTTTCAGCGCTGCAGCTAACTCTGCTAAAAGTGCTGCTGGTCTTGTTACTAGGTACTGCAGGACTCATCGCGTATTCGTGGCGTGTTTACGGAAAAGTAATAACTGAAAAATTTGTTCGGCCTAGTAAGTGAAAAAATTTGTAACTGTTTATAATTGAGTAGTTAAAATAAAGCACACTATTTATAATTGTCCCAGGCACTCTCAAGGAAATTGAGGAGCTCAAGCTATCCGTCGCCAAATTAAAATTGCCTAAAGAGCATTCACCTAGAATATAAAGGATCTACGTGGTTGAAAGTAGCGAAAATGTCGAAAATCAAAAAGTTTTTTTCCAGGAAAAAGGAGGAAGCAGCATTTAAGGTTTATAAATATACTAATCGATTTTAGTTTACAATTCAGAAATAAATTGTATCTTATCAATCTTATGGAAACTGGCGGCTAATTTCTGTTCTATTGCAGTTAAAACTAGGTGGCGGAATGGGACAAGGCCGAACCTTAAACGCTGCGCCATCGCCTCCGAACAGTTCAAACTCTAAATCCGGAAATGTCTATGTGCCACCCAAACGACAAGAAATGAGTTCGGAGGCACGTCAAGCAGCATCAGCAGCACTAGCTCGTATAGAGAAGAGAGAGACGAAAGATTTCAATACCTCTCTGGCAGCTATCAAAGCTCAAGCGAAACGGGAGTTGGAAGCAGAACAAAAACTACGGACAGAAGAGCTGAGCGTATCCTCGGGGCAGTCAAGCACAACGACAAAAAGGAATATGGCCTGCGAGGGAGTATTTTTTCGATGCCCATTAATTAGTGAGGAAATTTTATCCAGGAAAGAATGGAAAATTAAAATAAAAGAGTTTCTATATCAACAATTGGAATCAGAACGAGCATTGACTGCGTGTTTGATAATATGTAACTGTAACACACGTGAAAAGGTATGGACATATAAATTTTTGGTTTGAATTTGTCTAACCCGTAATATCTAGGCTGATGATTGCATACAAACACTTTCAAAATATCTTGAGAACATATATAACCATCCCGAGGAAGAGAAATACTATAAAATTAGAATGTCCAATAAGTATGTTTTGGTTGTTACTTGTCATGAATCTACTCATTCTACATTTTCATTTCCATATTAATTTCAGAATTTTTAGCGAGAAAGTTCGTTATGTAGAGGGAGCTTTGGATTTTCTGCTTGCAGCTGGTTTCCGTGAGATTGATATCGATGGTGAACCATTTCTCGTTTGGTCTAAAGAAAACGTTGAAAATGATTATGATTTGCCAATCTTGCTTGATGCTTTGAAGAATGCTGAAACTATACAACTGGATTTAGACCGAAACATTAGAGTTCTAATGCCTTCTCAGGCTCGAAGTGCAGAGCTGCCTGATGATTTCTATCGAATCTCGCCAGCGGAAATCAAACGTGAACAACAGTTACGCAGTGAAGCTATTGAAAACTCGCAAGTATTACGAACAAAGGCAATGCGAGAACGTGAGGAACAACGTAATTTGCGTTTATATCGTTTCGCATTGATGAGAGTTAAATTCCCAAATGGTATTTATATTCAGGTGACCGAGCGACAGCACATATAAATAAACAATTGTACTAATTTTTTTTTATTTTTGCAGGGAACCTTTAATGTCTACGATAAAATTAGAGATATATATGAATTTGTGCAATCGTGTCTTATCGACGAAAATTTGGATTTTAATTTAGTTACAGCAAATGGTGTTAAATTCACTGATGAAGATATGGAAAAGACTTTATATGACTTGCGGTAATTAAAAATATTTATATTAAACTTTTTAAATATTATAGACTTGTCATGTATAGACTCATTCCAAACATTGTGTTGCTGTTTACGATTCCTGGCGCAACCACCTCATTGGCAGCTGATACGAATTTTTTGAAAGAAGAATTCTTGATGTTGGTGCAAAAGATGTAAAATTAAATTTTTCAGAATATTAATACAGCTTATAAATGTAAGCGATCATTGTAGATTTAAATTTTTATTTAGTTGTCATATAGATTATTTTTGTTTTTACAGATTTAAGAAAATGTTATATCTATGACTGCGCGGGATATTGTGCGTTAAGATTCTTGTGACGCGGCACATCACAGTTTCCTTTTCTCAAAAGGTTTTTAAATGGCAAAAACCCAACAAATCACGACTACAGAAACTCCAATCCATTGAAACAATTAGTATGAGAAGTAACGCATAGTTTCGATTAGTTTCGTCAATTCGATCTTAAAAACTCGTAGAAATTTGATTGATTTAATCGATAGTTGATTTGCAAAGTGTAATTTCAACACTAAATTCAGCAAACAATTATTGAATTTATTGAATATTAACTTTGACTATTGTGAAATATTGCAGAAAAAATATATGTATGATTTGTATTAGTCACCTAATATTGTATTATTTTGTGTGTAATTATGTATTAGGATGTATGATGATATGAATCATCTATTCTTAAGTCGTTTTCGTCTTGTGTTGGGGTTGGCATCCCTATTAAATTATCAGCTGTTTAGCTGTCAAAACAAACCAAATGGCTTTTATGTTTTTATGTTTATGTTTGTAACAAAATGGATTCAAAAATTAAAATGTAAGTAAATTTTTAATTATCAAGAAGTAAATTCATAACTTTTCTAATAGACTTATAGTTGGAGATGTACGTGGCCGATTTCGGCAGCTTTTTCAACGCGTGGAAAATATAAACAAAAAAGCCGGCCCTTTCGAAATGATATTTTGTGTTGGGGAGTTTTTTGGTACAGTAGAGCAAAATGATGAACTGATTGCTTACAAAAATGGAAATAAATTGGGTAACATTTCATAAATCATTAAGATTTAAAATTACAGCATAGATTATTTACAGTGCACGTACCTACGTATATTCTTGGGCCCTGCTCAAAAGAAACAGTACATTTTTACAATGACATAGAAAATGGTGAAATATGTGTTAATTTGACTTACTTGGGTAAGGAAATATCCGTGTTTTAGTTGTAAAATTATAGAATATTTCCAAATCTTATCAAAGCACGTTATTGTAAGGAAAAGCTTAATTGTGTACTTCTGCAGGTAAACGAGGACTGTATACTCTCACGTCGGGTGTTAAAGTAGCTTATTTAAGTGGGCTGGAGAAGGTCGATGGCCACAATCCTATTGAAGAAGAAAAACATATGTTCTTTGACAAAGATGACATATTATCTATTTGTAATTCATGTGTTGTAAGTAAATCGTCTGCCTCCGATTATAAAGGTGTCGACATTCTGCTCACCTCTCAATGGCCATATGGAATACACGAAGATCATGTAAGTAAAGTTCAAACTTTCATACAAATGTAAACAAACATTTAATTACAGTTTGTAATTTTGTAAAATGTATCAAAGCAATCAGACAAATATAATGTTAGCATGAGTTTAACTAGTTAGCATGCTACTCTTCTTTTGACAATTGACTTTGCAGAAAAATGCTTCAAAGATGATCTCATTTTTATGTAAAGAAATCAAACCCCGCTACCATTTTTGTGGCCTCAACAGCAAGTATTACGAGCCATCTCCTTTTAGGTATCATTCTAACTTTGATGTAAGTGCACACATTTTAAATGCTCTCTATTTTAGAATACCATCCGACCAGCTAACTCAATTAGAACTTTGCACTCGTTTTATCTCTTTGGCGGAGGTGGGCAATGTTGCTAAGGAAAAATATATTTATGCCCTAAGCTTGACGCCAGTGGAGAAAATGCGTGTTTTGGAGTTGATACAAAAAACGACAAATGAAACTAAATGCCCGTTCGTTGGTATGAATTTCCCCGTTTTCACAGGAGATGACAGGGTAATGACACTTACGTAAACTATAAATATATTTGAAAATGAGGTCAATTAGTTATAATACATATATATTATATTACAGCAATCAGAATGTAAACAATATTTCTATGACATGAAAATGGGCGGAGATGATAATCGGAAGCGGTCTGGTGGTAGTGGCCAACGTCATGAGAAACGCGCACGAATTATGAATATAGATCAAGGTAAATAAGCCAAATATAGTCGTTTTCATCTGCTGCAATTAATATAAATATAATTTTTTAGAAAAATGTTGGTTCTGTTTATCATCATCCGATGTAGAAAAACATTTAGTTATTTCAATTGGAGATAATTTTTATTTAGCTTTGGCTAAAGGACCAATCAACGAATTCCACGTTCTTATTATGTCCATAACTCACATTTCTTCAGCATCGCTACTATCTGATGACGATTGGAAGGAATTGTCAAAATTCAAAAATACGCTACGTGACTTCTTTCAATCGTATGGACAAGTTGTTTGTTTTACTGAACGTCACTACAAGTCGTCGCATTTACAAATCAATGCGTTAGGTATTGATGAAGGCTATGCGTGGAAGATAAAACATGCGTTCGAAGTAAATATACTTAAATTAACTTTGAAAAATATTAAAAGAAAATTATATTTTTTTGTTTTAGGATAAAGCTGAGGAGTTCAATTTACAACTCGAAACTCTACCGGCCCTTACATCATCGCAAATGCTTCCGCAACAAGGGCCCTATTTTGTAGCGGAATTGCCGGATAAAAGCACGTTGATTACTCGTCAAATGAAACATTTTCCGCTTCATTTTGCACGGTATTTTCCTGTTTTGAGGTTTATTATCGCTTAATGTACTAATTTAGGATTTACTGATTTCAGTGACGTCTTTTGCTCGGAAAACTTACTCAATTGTGAGGAAAAAGTAGATTGGAAAGATTGCAAATTAAACAAAGATGAAGAAATTGAAATGGTAAAAAATTTCCGTAAAAAATTTCAAAAGTACGATTTTACCCTTTAAGGTTAAAACAGTGTTTTTAAGTAAAATATAAATGACAATTTCTAATAAATTGATGCATTTTTTTACGAACATATCCATTTTTTGGTAATTGAATAGTTTTGGACTATTAAATTTGATTTAAATCACTTAATTCCTCTATTGGAGACATAATTAAGACATTCTAAAAACACTTCACGTAACATCTGAACCGGTGTTTGATCAATTTGCATTTTGATTCTATTGCATATTTTTACTTCGAACTGGGCACACAAGGTGGGCAGTCCAACCTCCTCGTAGAGCTTTCGAACACGATTAATTTTTTCCGGATCTGAAATGTTTAAAATGTAATATAAATTAAAACATGGACTACATATGAAAAAAGTGGTGAACAATGTAGTATGTTCTTACTAACTACGCTGTTGTTAATTCGGCTATAATCGCGTAAGCGGTCTCTACGCCAGTAAAGAAGAAGAAGTTCTTACTAATCTTACCACAACTTACCTTTTTGGCCGTAGCACTCCTCCATAATAGCCCTTTGTTCTGAATCGACTAATTCCATGCACTTCACCGCCAGCCACGAACACTTGTTGGATTCTATATCTGTGCCGATTTTACCAGTGAAATCCGGATTTCCAAATGAATCAAGAAAATCATTTTGAACTTGAGCGTAATATCCTAACTCAAATGTTAATTTTTGACATTCGTCAAATATCTTTGGGTCCTTGACGCTGGAAATACAATACGGTGATGTCAAATTATTTGTTTTGTCGGCTCTCTGCTCACCCCGCCAAAAGCAAACCAGCCGCTACTGGTAAATAAAAAAAGTTGCTGGCAGCTTTATTCCTCACAACCGAATTCAATGTGTCCATATCGAACGAGCTCACATGCCTTGTACTAACAATCACATCCATTGACTGGCCGCAAATGCATTTGAAAATGCATTCAAAAAATAACTCGAACAAATCAACATAACAATCCATATGGCTGAAATGTTTTCTGAGAAGTTCGAAGATGGCATTCTCAAGCAATATGGAATCGTGTATGACATTCAAACCCACTCCATCCAATTTGTACCAACACACTTTACCACGACGCGTGGTGCTGTTGTCCACTACATCATCGGTTATGAAGGCTAAAACATGGGCCTGCAGAACACATAAAAACATACGCGGCGAAATTTTTACGATTGTATTAAATTTCTCTTGATTGGATCTTGCAGTATACATACTATTTCAATGCACCAGCCAAGTATTTGTGCTAATTTAATTTTTTCTGATGTGAGCTCCGGTTCTTGTACTATACTCTTATATGTCAATACGGGGATTATACCATGCTTCCCGTTTGAAAGTTGTAAATTGTACTCCAGAGTCTATGAAAAATAAAGTAAATTGTAACTGTCATTAACTGAGTAAATACATTCATTTCTTGATTTTTTTCTCTTACCTTTCTGAAGCTTTCCACCAAATCGTTGCATTGGTATCTTTCCAATGTCTCAATAAGGTCATTTACAATGTCTAAAAATAAAAGAAAATACAGGTTTTGTAATTGATTTTTTCTTTTAAGAGTTGTTTGTAATATCTAAAACTAATCGATTTAAAAATAGGGTTATACATATATTCCCAACCAATCTGTGGAGGTTAGCATTGGAGATGGGCGAAATTGGCAAAAAAATTGCGAAATAAAGCTTTAAAATAATAGTGCCTGAAAAGATCGAAATCAGACCATAACTTTTTAAGCCCTCATATACGGATATACGGGTCTTTATGGGTAGCTCTTTACCGGAAATATCAGTCAATGTTTGAGATATATTATTTAAATTCAGAGAGCATCTTAAAAGTAGGTTCTTCTCCTAGGCCCATACACCTAATATAAAGATTTTCCATCTTCGGGCTGACTATATCGCATATATGTATACCAATCAATCTGTGAGATATCTTGTTGAAATTCAGGTTACACCTTTTCCTTTCTTAATAATTTTTCTGCATGCTGCAAATGAATAAAATCGGGTAAATATTCTCCTATATTTCATACATTATAATGATTTTCAAATTTTCGGTTGGCTTTATTCCATATACTTATATTGGTCAAAAGTCTGATATCTTAGGTAAATTAAGTAGAAACGGGGAAAAACTGTGCACGAAATATCCCAGCCCTCATATACATAGGTCATATTATCCTTTTGTTTTATGTTAATAAAGTGGTGCATCATGTTTGTTCTAGAGTATAATTTAGTTTAATGTGGTTTGTTTAGACTTTCCTCTAGTCCCAATATAACCGTTTAAATAGACAAAATTTTAATTTTAATCTGGAAAAAATAAGTATATGTAGACCCTGGTCTATCCCTCGTTTTCTTAATATAATGGTTTTACACCCTTCTGGTTGACTTTTAATTTTCTTATGGTTTATTTTCAATAAATTTTCACTTAACATTTTAATTACAAATACTTCTCTTATGGATATACCTGGATAAACTGTCATAAATTCACGGATCTCATGTTGTGTCGAACAGTGATTTGACTTTGCAACAATATGATTCCCCAATGATGATGATGCCCTGAAGGGAAGAATTATTATAAATGAATTAAAAATATGTATTGTATATACATATATACAGAAATATATAGTAATATAATAACAGCGGTGGCAAGTATTTTCCTCTTAATTGATCCTGTTAATTTCTAACCAATTCTGGTCGAGTTGGATTTAATGTTTCTTGGAAGTTGGCAAAAAATCTTAATAAATTAAAACAGTCCTCTACTTCTTCTATTCATTCTGACGGCTTGTCTCTTCGACTGTTGAAAATATTATAAAAGTGAAAGATACGGTGCTTGAAAATCGTCGGTCAAATGTCGTTCGAATGATTTTGGTGGGTATTTGGGAATGAAACGCGTTCTTGCTCGACTCGTCCAGAGAAAGCTGATTTTTTTTTTTTTAAAGAATTATGAGTGGGTGCGTGGTACGCAAACAAGTCTACAATCATCGGAATGGAGGGGAAAAAACATGCCGAACCACCAAAGCCGCTCAAAAATCAATCAACTAAATATTTTTAAATATACATATATATATGTACACGCTTTGCTTCCTTTTTCGCTGAATATACAATATATACTATACAAATGAATAACAACAATACAAACAACTATGTAATATTCGGGAGTCCTCTGGGCAACAAATTCGTTATCAAATTGTATCTTTATTGCATGGTCACAGTCGTAGAGGTCAGAAACACATCTTTGATGGTCGGTGGCAAATAATTCGTGTTTCATTAGAATTGATGATTTCCATGATCCAACTCGATGATACATAATTTGATGGAAGTTCTTATAATTAGTCGATAATTCTAATTTGAATTATTCCAATTTTTATTTAATATGTAATGTACTAGTTACATAGGGATTGTCATACATTTTATGCCCTGAATAGGGCATATTAAGTTTGCCACGATGTTTGTAACACCCAAAAGGAAACGGCGGAGACCCTACAAGGGATATTTATAAATGATCAACTTTTGAAGCTGAACCGATTTAGCATTGTCCGTCTGTCCATCTGAATACACGCAAATTAGCAAAACCATGAGTTGCACCCGTCCTATACTAACCATGAACCTCCTGTTTTATTGAAAAGGTATCTTCACGAAGTTTTAGGATTATGATCTCATTACATTCTTTGAACAAATTGTTTATCTCGAACTATTAAAGCATACGGGTATAACTTCCATACTTAAAATCAAGTCATGGATCTTATTATGCTACAAAAATTATGTGCCTGTGAAGGTTTTTTTCTTATTTTTATTGTAGGAGGGAGCATCGAAAGCCGGACTGCGGGACTTTAATCCGCTAAACCTAACCTACTCCCATCACATGTCCATCCCATGGGACCACTGGATAAAGTATTACTTTATGCCTGAGAAGGGTATTATAGGTTCTGTGTAGCTAAAGTTAAGGTTTTTCTTGTTATTGGTCAATTTTGTACTTACCGTTTTAATATTACGAAATACCGGGTTTCCCACAAATTAAATCCTAATTGTTGAATACGAGTACCACTAGCACCAACTCCGAACATGCAACGGTATTGTGAGAATAGACGAAACGGAAATCGGATTTCGCTTTTTTCGATATTATTACCGCATTTTCCAACTATGCCAGCAGTTGTACTCGTACGTATCGGCAAAAATTTACGCATTATAGAAAACATTACTGAGAGTTTAATTAAAAATTAACGAGAGTTTAATTAAATTTGACACAACTCAGAATAGTAGAGGATTATACAAAAATATAACTAATGTAACCTCAATCATGCAATTGATTGCCTTTATTTATATTTATATTTTAGAATTATTGAAATTATTTTCAAAATTTTTCACTTTTTATATTCTTAAAGCATAAGTTTATAAATAGTAAAAACCACCAAATATTTTGTACGCATCTTTTTATCAAATAAAAATTTTGTGTATTAAAAAGTTGAAATGTGACCCGAACTTTACGTAGAAACTTTACGCAGAAATAAACTTGGCCACATCAAATAAAATATATTACTTTTATGAGATGAGTTGATGCGGTTTCTTAAACGGCTTTGTGCAAAGTAATTTTATATTTCGACCGGAATCAGATGCTGATGCGATGAGCGTGCAGAGCCCACCTAAAACGGAATGCATCTGTTTACTTATTTTAAAGCAAAAACGATCCAGCTTATCCGACTCGTGCATTCGGATTGCATTGACATACATTTAGTAGAAACTTTCAAGTACTTTCAAATTGAAATTTGCTTATAATTACATGACCCTCTGATAACATTAGCGCTAAGCCTTTTCAGTTTCTACTCATTTGGAGGATAGTAACGATCTAGTTCAGAATTACATTCATGAACACATACATACATACATACATACTCATGCATATGTTTAGTATAAAGTTAGGATTGAAGGCAACAGCAGATGATTTAGTTCTTCAAAATATATATAAAAATAAAAGAAAATTATATTATGAGATAAATATTAGGAAACGGGACAAAGTTTTGAGAGAGTTCACCTGGTTTCCGGAAAATAATTGAAATTGAAACCTAGGATTTGTTAAGCTCGCTCAAAATGGTCAAACTTAATTTTAAACTATTCATACCACAAAACCGTAAATTAATTCCCAAGTAGTTAATATCTTTGCTTATTTGTTCTTTTGTGGTTCCCGTCTTTACTTAATTTCTTTGTCATAAATTTGACAAAGAATTTCTATCAAAATCTCTCGCGGCACTGCATCTGATGTTTTTTGGATATTCATAAGAATACGGCTGCATGTCTCTTCCTCATATTTGGCATAAATATTGAACATATCCAATTCTTCGTAAACTTGCATAACGCGCGCTATCTTCTGAGGATCTAAAAAATAGAAGAATTAATCAAACCAAAAATTTGCAAATCTACCACCAACAAACCATTGTGTCCATAACAGTCTGCCATAATAGACTTTTGTTGTGGGTTTGCTAGTTCCATACATTTCACCGCCAACCAAGAGCATTTGTTAGTTTCAATATCTGTGCCGATTTTGCCAGTGGATTCGTATTTACCGAAACAGTCATGAAAATCATTTTGAACTTGCGAATAATGACCCAAGTCAAATAAAATCCCCTGGGATTCATCGAAAACGTGCGTATCTTTAACTCTGCAAATAGTAAAGAAAATTACATTTTAAACAAAAAATTAAGATCGGCCGTAGCCGAACATCAAACTCTCTCACAATTTCCAGAAGGAAGGGCTGAACTTATCATTTTATAGTTACTTTGGCAAATTGCCAAATTGAACAAATAGACACAGAAATACTTTCATGCGTTGGAAAACTTCACTTAATTTTGCTAAGTTATCTTAAATATTGATGGATATATATGGTAGGAAGTAAAACAGACGGACATGTTGCGGGAGTTATGTGTGTAGAAACCCATTGGATACTTACCCTGCCAAATGAAGCCCTGCAAAAACAGGCAAATAAAAAAAATGACTGGAAGTCTTATTCAATACTAGCAAATCATATGTCTCCATATTGAAGGTAGTCACATTCCTTTTAGTGAGAAGCAAATCTAATGATTGCCCACATAAACATTTAAAAGTGTTTTGATGAAACAATTCGAGAAGATCAACATAGCAATCTAAGTGGCGGAAATGTTTGTTGAGAAGCTCATAAAGTCCATTCTCTATCAGGATTACATCATTTATGGCAGAGACACCGACCTCTTCCAACTTATGCCAACACAATTGACCACGACGTATTGTGCTTTTGTCCATCATGTCATCGGTCATGAGTATGAACCACAGCATCTATTGGACATAGAAATACAACGCATTGCTATATTATAATATTTTTACACATTACCATTTCAAAACACCAGCCAAGGATATGTGCCAATCTTAAATGTTTCGCATTTATTTGCTCGCCTTTTGCTACACTTTTGTATGTCAAAACGGGGATTAGGCCATTTTTGTAATTTGTAAGTGGTTTCTTGGGAGGATGGAGTCATATGTAGAAGTTCACGCAAGTGAGGAAAGTTCTCTGATCGCCATTCACTTGGGAGTGGCCAGAAACGATTCTTTTACATATGACTCAAGCAGCTCACGACTTCCGGTCTTTGACCAAGTATCCTCTGGGTAGCCTAAGAACATCCGTTTGAAGGCGAGCTAATGTGAGAAGGCGAAATATCCCCTACATAGGGTTGTGCGCTGGGTTTGGGACCCGCCACGTAAAAAAAACAACCCCAGCGAATAGCAACAACCAGCCTCGGATGAGAGACCCCCCTTTTGATGACGACCATGGAAAACGAAATAAGGACTACGAATTGAGGGCATGCACCTGGAATGTCCGGTCCCTTAATTGGGAAGGTGCCGCTGCCCAGCTGGTTGATGTCCTCGTGAAAATAAAGGCTGACATCACCGCCGTCCAAGAAATGCGATGGACGGGACAAGGACAAAGACGAGTAGGTCCTTGTGGCATTTACTACAGTGGCCATATAAAGGAGCGCAAGTTTGGTGTTGGATTCGTGGTGGGAGAGAGACTCCGTCGCCGAGTACTATCATTCACTCCGGTGAATGAACGTCTAGCCACAATCCGCATCA
Organism: Bactrocera dorsalis; assembly: GCF_023373825.1. NCBI lineage: Eukaryota > Metazoa > Arthropoda > Insecta > Diptera > Tephritidae > Bactrocera > Bactrocera dorsalis. The sequence continues at coordinate 92,881,459 of NC_064305.1, forward strand.
AAGCGAGGTTCTTCAACATATCGCTGATTTGCGCCCACGCCCCGACGGAAGAGAAGGACGATGCGACCAAAGATGCCTTTTATGAGTGCTTGGAGCGCACTTATGAGAGATGCCCCCGCCACGATGTCAAAATCGTGCTTGGCGACTTCAACGCCAGGGTGGGCAAAGAAGGTATCTTTGGCACTACGGTCGGTAAATTCAGCCTCCACGAGGAAACATCCCCAAATGGGTTGAGGCTGATCGACTTCGCCGGGGCCCGAAATATGGTTATCTGTAGTACTAGATTCCAGCATAAGAAGATTCATCAAGCTACCTGGCTGTCTCCGGATCGAAAAACCACCAACCAGATCGATCATGTTGTGATAGACGGAAGACACGTCTCCAGTGTTTTAGATGTGCGTGCGCTCCGAGGTCCTAACATCGACTCGGACCACTATCTTGTTGCAGCTAAGATTCGCACCCGCCTCTGTGCAGCAAAAAACGCACGCCAACAAACACAAGGAAGGTTCGACGTCGAGAAGCTGCAATCACAACAGACAGCCGAGCGATTTTCTACTCGGCTTGCACTCCTGCTCTCTGAGAGCACTCGTCAACAACTCGGTATAAGGGAACTGTGGGACGGCATTTCAAACTCCTTACGTACAGCTGCAACCGAAACCATTGGTTTTCGGAAGGTGCAAAAGAACAGCTGGTACGACGAGGAGTGCCGTGTCGCAGCGGAGAGAAAACAGGCTGCCTACCTCGCAACGTTACGATCGACCACAACACGTGCGGGATGGGATAGATACCGAGAGTTGAAGAGGGAAGCGAGACGCATTTGTAGACAGAAAAAGAAAGAGGCCGAAATGCGTGAGTACGAAGAGCTTGACAAGCTGGCCGACAGGGGTAATGCTCGAAAATTCTACCAAAAGATGCGGCGGCTTACAGAAGGTTTCAAGACCGGAGCATACTCATGTAGAACCCCCCAAGGTGATCTAGTCACCGATGCCCAGAGCATACTTAAATTGTGGAGGGAACACTTCTCCAGCCTGCTGAATGGCAGTGAACACACAACGCCAGGAGAAGACGAACCCGATTCCCCAATCGATGACGATGGAAAAGACGTTCCATTGCCCGACCAAGAAGAAGTTCGAATAGCAATTACCCGCCTGAAGAACAACAAAGCGGCGGGGGCGGATGGATTGCCAGCCGAGCTATTCAAACACGGCGGCGAAGAACTGATAAGGAGCATGCATCAGCTTCTTTGTAAAATATGGTCGGACGAAAGCATGCCCAACGATTGGAATTTAAGTGTGCTATGCCCAATCCATAAAAAAGGAGACCCCACAATCTGCGCCAACTACCGTGGGATTAGCCTCCTTAATATCGCGTATAAGGTTCTATCGAGCGTATTGTGTGAAAGATTAAAGCCCACCGTCAACAAACTGATTGGACCTTATCAGTGTGGCTTCAGACCTGGTAAATCAACAACCGACCAGATATTCACCATGCGCCAAATCTTGGAAAAGACCCGTGAAAGAAGAATCGACACTCACCACCTATTCGTCGATTTCAAAGCTGCTTTCGACAGCACGAAAAGGAGCTGCCTTTATGCCGCGATGTCTGAATTTGGTATCCCCGCAAAACTAATACGGCTGTGTAAACTGACATTGAGCGGGACCAAAAGCTCCGTCAGGATCGGGAAGGACCTCTCCGAGCCGTTCGATACCAAACGAGGTTTCAGACAAGGCGACTCCCTATCGTGCGATTTCTTCAATCTGCTGCTGGAGAAAATAGTTCGAGCTGCAGAACTTAATCGAGCAGGTACAATCTTTTATAAGAGTGTACAGCTGCTGGCGTATGCCGATGATATTGATATCATCGGTCTCAACACCCGCGCCGTTAGTTCTGCTTTCTCCAGACTGAACAAGGAAGCAACGCAAATGGGTCTGGCAGTGAACGAGGGCAAGACGAAATATCTCCTGTCATCAAACAAACAGTCGTCGCACTCGCGACTTGGCACTCACGTCACTGTTGACAGTCATAACTTTGAAGTTGTAGATAATTTCGTCTATCTTGGAGCCAGCGTAAACACCACCAACAATGTCAGCTTTGAAATCCAACGCAGGATAACTCTTGCCAACAGGTGCTACTTCGGACTGAGTAGGCAATTGAGAAGCAAAGTCCTCTCTCGACAGACAAAAACCAAACTCTATAAGTCTCTCATAATTCCCGTCCTGCTATATGGTGCAGAGGCTTGGACGATGTCAACAGCGGATGAGTCGACGTTGCGAGTTTTCGAGAGAAAAATTCTGCGAAAGATTTATGGTCCTTTGCGCGTTGGCCACGGCGAATATCGCATTCGATGGAACGATGAGCTGTACGAGATATACGGCGACATTGACATAGTTCAGCGAATTAAAAGACAGCGGCTACGCTGGCTAGGTCATGTTGTCCGAATGGACGAAAACACTCCAGCTCTGAAAGTATTCGACGCTGTACCCGCCGGGGGAAGCAGAGGAAGAGGAAGACCTCCACTCCGTTGGAAGGACCAAGTGGAGAAGGACCTGGCTTCGCTTGGAATATCCAATTGGCGCCACGTAGCGAAGAGAAGAAACGACTGGCGCGCTGTTGTTGACTCGGCTATAATCGCGTAAGCGGTGTCTACGCCAGTAAAGAAGAAGAAGTGGTAAATTATACTCAAGACACTGTAAAATGAAAAATATATATTTTAAATTATGATTGACTAAACAAAAACCGCTACCTTCCTGAACCATTGCCCCGCTTCTTTGCTGTTGTATTGTTCAGCTATAGAGCCAAGGTCACGCACAACATCTTAAAAAAATTAAAATTGTGTGTTAATAGTGTGTGCCACTTAATAACAGTAGAGAATTCTTAAAACTTTGTTTCGTTACGGCACCGCTTTCTCAAGGCTTTGAATTGAAAAACACCGAAGATATTAGCGACCACATATTGAAAGTCCCGATCAGAGCAATTTGGAAGTCGTAACTTTAGTTTTACCTGGCAATACGGCATCGAAATCTCGTATTTCATCTTTTGACATCAAACGTCTAGAAATTAATCCAAAATTTTGTTCCAATGCTGGTGAACGGCTGAGAAATATAATACAATACAATGTATACCATTAGTAAGGAAGTATCATCCATATATAGTATTCTTATTTAAATCACCTCATTGGTGAAAAATATACTGCAAACGAAATACGCTTAATTGAACTCGCTTAATTTTTGTTCTAATTGATTAGGTTGTCTAATTAAGGTTAATTGAACCAAATATTGTGCCATTTTTGAAGTGCAATTATCCAGGGGATAATGTAGCTCAATTTTTACTCATTTTATAGCTAGAGGGGCCAGACGGACGTACAGTAAGTCACCTGGATTTCAACTCGTCCCGTCATCCTGATTATACATACATATACATATGTATATACAATTACCTATATATGTATCTATCTCGATGAATTTCAAGTGTTACAAACAACAGTTAGGTGAGCACAACCATTTGCTGTCGCAACATGTTGTGAGAGTATAATAATATTGTATATGGATTTCGATTATAATATGCAATTATTGCAAGTGTTGTAATTTAAGTACGAGTATATTCACAAATTGTACACAAAGATGTACCATGCGTCGAAGATGCTGACCATTTTCACTCACCTTATTTTACTTCCGATGTAGTTTTGCGGCGCCTCCCGAGTAGATGATCGTTTACTAACTTTAGTTCCGGAGTGATTTGAAGCATAGCGAGGTGACGTGGAAGGAAAACAGTACGCTTTGTTGTTATTGTTGCTAATATTACTCTCCACAGTGACTGCGTTTACAAAAGCTGGTTGTATTTGCCGCCATTTTCGAAGCAGATACGAGTAATACATTTTTCTAAATTTTTATAGATTTGTTCAAAAATAATTCTGAACTAAACTATCGTAACCAGTATAAAGAAATGTGTATAAATTAATTAAGCATTAGCAAGGGGCACCTGTGGGCTACAAATTTGAAAATTGCGCGTGCTCTCGCCCTCTAAGAGAATTAATGTATCTATCTCCAAAAGGATTCGTGCTAAAACCCCTATCTACACTGTAAAAATGAAAGATGGGCAGGGTCCACTCTTTATATAACGGTATTAAAACTACTAAATACGTCAGATACAGTAAATTTTACCTCCAAGATGGTAAGTGAGGGCTTTAAAAGAGTCGGTTTGAAAATTGAACAATGGACGCTATACCGTTCACTTTTAGGTAAAATCACAGATCACGGAACCTGCTTGACTGATTCTAATCAAATTCGGTACATGAAATTTTTATCACACAAAATAAAAATGGGCGAAAGACCTACCTGCCATATAACACAATTCAAAATTCCATTTGATCATTTCACTTTCCAGTATAGAAATCAATAAACAATAACTGGATAAAACTTTGATCTTTGAAGTATGTTACCGACCGAATATGTGGACCCCAATACCTATAATTACGGGTGATTTTATATCGCATATATCGACCAAATATGAGTTACCTCAATGAAAATTAGAGAGCGAATTTTACACATAGGTGAATCTTTGTGTTAAAAATAGAGAAAAAAAGGGCGAAAACTTGAAAAGCCTGACGTACCTGGACCCCAGCTTCAATCCATGCAAGTTGGAAGAGTATGAAAAGGTCGGTTATACCCGAACCCTATCCTTACTTTTGACATCTGAAATACACACTGTGATTTAAGATAGGTTGGCTGCAAAGAGGGATTGGAAGCGACCCAGATCCTGTAAAGTAGCGCACTAGGTAATTGTTTTTGACCTTATGTACCATATTTAGACATACATTTAATTGAGCCACTTCTTCCTGACGCGTCCTACATGCCAATGATCTTTTATTTACTTATAAATAAATTTGTAGTTCACAGCAGATTATTTCAATGTCAGATCTATACATCTGTCAAATATAAAACTGATATCACGAAGAATGGTAACTTCCGGAAATTCAAATAAATTAGTGAATTTTTTTGAATTTTAAAACAGAGAAAAAAAAACGATTTAAACTTTTCTTCTTCGTATTATTACTATTATTCACCTTCACTGCCACTAATATAATTTTTTGTTAATAATTTTAGATTTGATATTTCAAAAACTTGTATATTGAATTCAAAACATGTGTATAGCGCCACTGACAAAGTAAAACTGCACGGGAATACTACAGATTACAAAAATATAAAATATAAACGTGAAGTATCAATGCTTCTCGTATTTATAGTATTTAGTTTTAAGTACACGATGACCTTTAATAAAATCATTTATACTAAAGCTCAAATTATCTTTTTAAACATATTGTTTTACTCACAAACACTTGCAGTTCCGCGAACGGAATTATCAAATTATATGGAATTAAATTCCAATCATTCCCAATACCAAGGCTTTTTAAACCTAAACATACTTGTTTTGATTGTGGTGATTAATTGTAAAAAGAATACATCGGGTGAACTACTTATGTGGTGGTGTTGGTAGCTATTTGGAGTATTATGAGCAATGCACGGGAGGAAACGAGGAACATTTTCACGACAGCCGCTTTTACGTTACTGAAATTGACCCAGATTTTATCCGTCCAATGGCTGTTTTTTCTGTGTTCTAATCCCGTTTGGCCCGGTGAGTTTTAGAATAAGTTTGTCAACACTGGAGCAATCCTTTGCAGCAGAGAGCAGGCCCTGGAGGAATTTTTCAACGTCCAACGTAAGGATCGCGAGCGAGACAATAGTGGACGCCTAGCCTTCATACTGTACAACATGAACACCAGAATATAGGTGTGCTTCTTCGTGATGAAAACTTTTCTTTGACAATCCTGCCTGTCAAATGATCATAGGGGGATGGAGCTAGCAGAGCAGATAGAGGACTCGATGTTCTGCACAATGAATGACGAAACCCCCATCAGAATTATTGACCCCGGCATACCAAATACATGTACAGCACGTAATGAGTCCTCGCATGACACTAACTACCTCCTTGCATGCCAAGCTAACCCTACACATTTGACACCCCTCTCCTTATGGTGCGACCACGTCGAAACAGCACGTTTCCTGGGCCTACTGTTGGGTGATCTCGAATACAATTTAACACCCTAACGGGGGTTACAACAACACCACTGCATCCTCAACTCCCCTTTGCTTTGCTTTAAAGGTACTTCGATTTAGTTATTAACAAGTGCATTTAAGAAATTTATTTTCAGATACTTAAAATGTAAAATATAACAATAAAAAAGTTGATGAAAATAACGTCCATGACCTCTGTAAGATTTATAAATATGAAATAATTCAGCTACCTAAGTTCAGTTTTTCTGTAGGTACTTTTATTTCTTCATTGCTCCAATTAGACTTGTCGTTTATAGAATTTGTTTAATAAAGATAAAAATGCATCTTTCGGCACATCATTGGACGCTTGTTGAATTTTCATTTTAATATCGTTGTATTTTCTCTCTTCATACGCATGGTAGTGGTTGATAAGATCCAATTCTTTGTAAAGTTTTTTAACACGCGCGACTTTTTCAGCATCTGTAAAGAAAAGTGTTACATTTTTTATATATAGCAATATTAACATATTTTCTCTCTGATTACTTACCTTTTTGTCCATAGCATTCCTCCATTATCTCTTTTTGTGCGGGACTAGCTTTCTGCATACACATGACAGCCAACCAAGAAGCTTTGTTGTCCTGTATATCTGTGCCGATTTTGCCACTTATATCAGAATCACCAAAACAATCGATGAAATCGTCTTGTACTTGAAATAAATTACTCATTTCTAAGAGAATAGTTTTTGATTCCTCAAATACCGCTTTGTTCTTTACACTAAAATTAAATATTTAAAATAACTATATTGAATTGAATTTAAAATTAAAACTCAGACATACCCTGCTAAATGGAAAGCCACTGCTACCGGAAAATAGAAAGAATAGTAGCCAGTTTTTGTATCACTAATTACATTGTATTTATCTATATTAAAATCGGTTACTTTTTTATTTGCATAAATATTATCCATTGATTGTCCCGAGGTTGTAATGAAAGTTATTTTATGAAATAGTTCTAGTAAATCAACGTAGCAATCCAAATGGCGAAAATGTTTACGCAGCAGCGCGTATATTCCATTTTCAATCATCATAGCATCGTTGACAGCTATAATGCCAACATCATTCTTTTTGTGCCAGCACAATTGACCGCGACGTGTAATGCTGTCATCTACAATGTCATCAAGTATGAGGAAGAAACATTGTAACTGTGAACAAAAAAAAATTTGAAATTAACGTACTTAATATAAATTACATTTTTTAATTTCTAAAACAAAAATAAAGAAAGACAAACCATTTCAATGCACCATGCCAGATAGTGTAATAATTGAAGATTTTCTGGCGTGAGCTCTTCGGGTTTGACTAGATTTTTGTAGGTTGAAATAGCAAGAAAAGCACGACTCTTTTTCCCGCCTATTGCATTGTACTCCAAGGCCTGCAATAAATTTAAACAATTTCGTTTATACAGCAATTAATTATGAAACTCCAGAACTTTTACCTTTTCGTTCCAGCTTGCGGCCTCATCTGCTTTTAAGCTCCTTATTTCCTCGGTGAGTTCACGTACAATATCTGCAAAAAAAATATTACATACAATGTTGTTTTTAATAAAATCTAAATATGAAAGGTATCAAGGGATATCGTTTTCATCGTTCACTTATTATTATTATATATATCCTCATATTGAACCATATCTACAAAGTATGTTTATGTGAATGCCAAAAAGGAAAGGATTTGAAGAATAAAATACCTGAGCGACTCGCAAAACAGTTTCTTATATATAGATTTCGAAGACCAATCAACTATAACACAAAGCTGCTTAACCTGCCCTTATTTACAATCATTACTCAGGAAATAGATATGAGTAAAATTCCTTAACTACGAGAACAATATATTTTTCAGATATTTCAGATGAACGTACACAAAATGTGATGTGAATATGTGTGACTCCTATATTTATGAACTGAGGTTCAATAAGTTTTATCATGCAAATTGAATGCAACAAATGTATATCAAACTAAACGTTTGCATTACAATATAAAATGTATAACAATAAGTGACCTCTGTTCCGGCCCCTTTTACTGATGATGTTAAATGTGTCTATAGGCTTCAATGTACATATGGAAATTTAAAACAAATTTTCTTTGTTCCTACCTGGAAATAATGCCATGAAGTCAGGAGTCCCATCGCCTGACGCACTTACATATTTCGTATCAGGCGCATGCGTTTGAATTGAAAGCGGGCTGTAAGTAAAAATTTACACATGAATTAATTTCTAGCCTAAAGAAACAAAATCAACATTTTAAAACGAAGAAATATGTACATGCAAGTGATTAATTTTGCTCTTATATATGTATGTATGGGTGAATCATGATTTTTATACTATATCATACTTAAAAATCCGACCATGAATACTGTTACCAAATAATAAAAAAAATTAAATAAGAAATAGTCGCTTTATATGCAATCTTTCAAATGCGTTTCGGGAAGGTATATAGTAGTATGCTATCTATCTATCTATCAAATGTATCGGGAAGGTATATAGTAGTTTATAGCAAAAATCTTCGTTTGTTAGAGTAACATTCACGGCGCATTTCCCTTCTGAAAAGGATGATATGACCGAAGCGTTCCTCTGAAAAGCCCATTATGTTACTTTTTTTCATTTGTCCCTCTATACAACTTCACACAATTCGCAATGTTTTTTTGGTGTTATTATCTCTTTAACGGAAGCATCCTTTGTGCTAGATTGGTGGTTATAACGAAATTTATCACGCAAGTATTTGACCAATGAATATCCTACGAAATTGTGAAACAATTGCGCTCGCTTTTGGTATTATTTATTTACATTTCATATTTTGCTATTTTGAGAGTTAATTTCTCCGGTGATATCTGAGATTTGTGTTATGGGTTAATTTTCGTTTGCACATACAATATATCATCATGCGGCCAACAGGTCAATGAGAAGTAGCACCCACTGGTACCATAGTCTTGGGAGGCAATTCATAGTTCTTTCGCGTGGAGTAACATTTGGGCAAAACTGTTTTTAGCAAATGGTAAATTGCATTATAAACTTTGTGGCTAATGACACTATCCGTTTTAGAAGAAACATACTTTTTAACCAAGAAAATGATGGAGACATTAGTATATAAAATAATTATTTCGTTCTCAAATACTAAGAAAATTATTGGCTTACATAAAATTTACATACCGTTGGAATTTTAACAACAATTGTTGATGTGGCTTCTGCGACCGATGGAGATTGGATAGCTTTCTCGCACTGCTTGTAATTTTGTTTGCACTAAATCCTAAAATTGTACTAACATTGAATTGTAGTTGTGGGCATTTAAGTGTACGTGACAACATTTTTATTCAAGTTTAATAGGGATATCCAACCAAATTAGGAAAATATATGAGGAACAAATTCAGAACACTATTTTTCTTATCTAGTTATCACTTCCAAAATACAACTTATACTTTCGCCGAAGTAAACATAGTATACGAAATCATCTGATTTGACTAACTTGGCAGCGCCGTTCGAATTCAAAGCAGCGCCGTTGAAAGTTGTTTACAATTTATGGTGTCAACATACGCAATTGTTTTCATATTACTTTCCTCCAATACAAGAAGAGTTAGTGTAGAAACCAGCACATACACACCGCACAAATCATAAGGCTTTTAGTAAGAAAGGGATGAACGCTTACACGTACAGTTCCGTTTAGATAGTCAATTGGGCTTTAAGAACCTAATAATAACTTTGCTGGTGTGATTCAATTAACCAGTAATATAACCGATAGGTGGCTTGCACGGTTATTTGGCTAGGTTTGAATGTATAATACGTACATATAATGCAATTAATTTTATTATCTGTAATATTTACGGGTTAGGAATATACCTTTATTACTCTATTTTTCGTAATATTTTGAAGCGGTACCTATAGATCGATAGTCTATATTACATATTGATGAATTTTATAACTTACTTTCAGTAGTAGACGGTAAAAGGTTTATATACCAGTTATATAAAAATATGTACATAATTTTAAGTAATTAAATCTCACGTTAAACATTTCTTCATAGTGTTTGCACAAAATAATGAATTGTTTAAAGGTACGAGCTAGTAAGTGGTAATTATTCTAAATCAAATTTTGCAAACTGACTAGAATAAGAAAATAGATTTTATAAAATTTAAAACAATAACGCTGACAGATATTTAAGGTGGGCTCTCCGTACACAAATAAAATTTAATTTCACATATCTCTAGCAAATATATATTATATATATATATACTGGAATAATCACTAATTTTAAATTTTGTATATGGAATGAATACGCTTTCTGCTCCTCCAGTTTGGAGTTGGCAAAATGTAGTGTGATGCTAATGAGCACAAACAACTGCTGTACAATTATGTACATTATATTTCAATCATCAAAAAATAGGATTTCAAGTATACGCTTCTGAACATGTTTACGCCGTTCTTTTGTCATTTTTAATAGCTCTGTTGTCACTAATTCACCAAGTAGGTGCTCTGAACTGCGCGCGGGAACTGGATTTTGTGGTGTTTGAAACTTATTAATATGCTGGTGCTGCTGAGCCGATGTTACTGTTTGCTGTTGATGAGGCAATTGCTGATAAAGCTGAAAAAGGAAGTCAGCGTTCGCCGGGAACATTCCCTGTTGCTGACTATTATTTGAAGAATTCGGATTACGTTGCATTGCCGCTGCTGAGGAAGTTGAAGCTGAACTATCATAGTGGTTAATCTGGTTATCATTTATTATAGCCTGTGGTTGCAACATACTACTACTATTGTCATCTGATTCATCGTCCGTATCTTCAACATATTGTGCGTTTGTTGAATTGGATGTATCATGTGAACTGGGGTGTTGTTGTTGCGAATGGTTGTTGTTATGAGTCATACCAGCAACATTGGAATTTAGATGTACACGCGGCTTTTTTGTATGATAACTGCTACCTGTTGATGAGTCCAGCTCATCGTTATTGGAATCATTATATGCGTGTGTCGATATCTGATTGGAGGACGAAGACTGTGCTGCTGCCTGTTGTGCGCCATTCGTGGAGGGATCTTTAAAATAGAGAAAGTATAAGGATATATTAACATACATATGTACATATGTGGAAAATGAAAATTTAACCAAAACTACTTGTACAAGCCGGAAGAATAAATGTTTGAAGCCAGACGCATGCCATATGCAAACGCATATTGCACACCTCTCACAAAACGTGAAACTAATTTAAAACATTTAATCAATCTTAATTTTACTTACTCCCTCCACTATGATTGCCGTTTACACCGTCTAATGGAGAAGATAAAGGTGATTTCATTGACGAGGATGATGACGAAATACCAATGCCGCTGCTATTACCATTATGACCTACACCATTTCCGTTCAAATGATTTCCTTCACGAAAATGTTCATTATAATTTTGCGAGGAGTCGGCCATAGCGGCAGCTACAGCGGCTGCTTGATGATGATGCAGCTGTGTTTGTGAAATTTGTTGCAACTGTTGTGAGGCTACTGCTGCAGCAAAATCACGAAACATTTGATCAGCTTCTATTTTGACATGTCCATTTCCGTTTTCTGGTGCTGAAGAAGCTACCGTTGACGAATTCATTACATTCATAGTGTGTTGCGGATCTGATTGGTGGTAATGATGTTGAGAGGCTGCAGAGTTGCCGAAGTGACCTATATTTTTCATAGATCCATTTGATTTAGAATCCATATTGAACTCACTATAATTGGAACTGTTTACCGAGTGCGGTGATGTAAGAAAATTTGGCACATTTCTGTACGATTTTCGAGGCTGTATGTGCTGATCGAGAAATTTCATTTTTTCGAGATATGGACGAGAGAGGTGCTCATATACAGGAGGATCTCCCTGTTTTCGTTGCGAAACATACCGTTCCCGTAAATACTTCCATCGTTTCTTACATGTTTCAACTGAAGATTAACATAATTAATATTGTAAATCAAATTTTTAAAAAGGCAACTCTTACCATCTGTCCTCAACTTTATAGCAATTGTTTGCCAAGCTTCGTCTTTAGTTTCATACTTCCCCCCCACACCGCCTGGACCATTACTGCCATTAAGGTAATATTTTTGACGATTGAAAATAACACCATGTTGAGCGACTTCATCAATTAACTGTTCATCCATCATTTTCCCAATTAGTAGTTTATTTTTGTTGATGATGAGTTGACTCAATAAATAAGTTTAGACCCTATTCTCTTTGATATATAATACATGTACTTTAATTATCGCTTATTAAATTTGGTAATTAAACCGTCCACTAGTAGCAATGCAACATAATTCACTGTCAAAAAATTGTTAAAACTTATGGTGCATAACTTTTGCAAACTACAATTGGTTTGGACTTTTGTACGATCATTTTATATTTAGTATAATTAGTTAGTTATTCTGATTGTTAAGTAAAAAAAAATGAACGTGAGAAAAGCAACCGTATATAAAACTAACTTTTCAGATTGTTTGGCAATAGATGTTGACAGTAATGGCAGAGAACGTATATTTAAATATATAAATGTAAACGTATGTAAATATACGTTCTCTGGTTTTATCAATTTCTTTTGTATGTCACACCGTACAGGGTGACACAAGTGATTTAATGCTCTTATTATTTCATTACGTTCTACAAATATTTAAAGCTTATATAGGTAGCCAGTTTCTGGAAGCTGCTAATTAATCCTAAGGACCTATTGTATATTTTGAATAAAAATAATGCAGAAGGACTTCCTTAAATAAGGATTACTTATTTATATATCTTTATTTTATAAATTATTTTAGAATTTCCATAAATAATATTTATATATTATATACATACATATGTATATATTTCTTAACTTTATGCTATAACTACCAACTAACCTATATATTAATTAAGGGACTCATAAATACATTTTTCTAATTCTACTAACATATTTACAATAATGTTTTTCCGTTGGCTTCTAAACCGTTTGAATACTCATCGTTTTTTTAGACTTTGCTGGATCCCACTGAATACCGACCACATGCTGATCACCAAAAACCTTTTTGTCTAAAAAAGTAAGTTTTTTTTTTAATATGGGCTTGAAAAGATTGAGAATTAATTAAGACCTACCATATTTATGTTCATGCTGCTTAGTACAATCTTTGGGGCAATAAAGAACAGTTAAATCCAGGTTTCCGAAGACTACGACCTCAAGCTTGGGTATATCGGTAGCATGAATTGGAAATTCTGTAACTGGTTCAGAATTTGAATTAGAACCTGGAGTTTTCATTCTAAATGTCCTTTTGTAAGTTTGAGGTGTATCTTGTAGTGTATTTGTTTTTTGCACATTTCGTGTTATACGCAAATCGTTGGACTTAATATTCACGAGATTGTCTTGGAATTTTATGTCTACATGGGTTGTTCCAACTGTTGTGTTCTCGACAGTCTCTTCTGTTGTAGATGTTATTGTATTTTGTGTTGTAGTAGATTGTGAATGTTTAGTTGAGAATAATTTGAAAGAGCTTAAGGGCAAATCACTTGTATGCGTCTTACAGGTAACATTGCTTCTTATTACTGGTAATCTGGCCGATAATGGCCTGCTTGTGTCAAACTTTGAGTTAGAGAATTGCTTATTTCCTTCATTTGAGATATTATTCTGAAAGGGATCACAAATTCTTACAAGACCAGTGCTTTTTTCTAAGCTGCCCAAAGGACTTTCTGGTTCAGCGGATTCCATAATACTTCCGGCACTTTTAACGTGTTTGCTGATAAATTCTTTTGGATTTAAATGTTTCGTTTGGGCTAATGTGTCTCCAGTTGTCACACAACTCGAATTCTGACCTATTTTCAAATCTTGTGCAGGATTATCTGTACTAGGAGGTAACAAAATATCCACTAGCTTTGAAATTTGAACAGAGTTTGCGAATTTTCTATCATTTTCGATGTCGGCATCATGAATAGGTTCATAGGTTCTCGGAACTCTAACTTCGAACTTAGAACTGTAAGCGTCCATAGAATTTGTATTGCTATGGTTTAATTCTATTTCTTTTGAATATGTTCTTATTTTCAAAGGAGTTAGGGGTGGTGTGCCTAGGTCGCATGGTTCTTTAATTACTTTACCTCTCGCTAACGACAATTCTGTTGGCCGAGTTTCTACGCTTTTTGTACTGTTTTTAGCACTCTTCAGTTGCTGTGTGTCATTGAATCGAGCTTTATCGCGCACAGTTAGATTCACTTCTGTGTTGGTGGAGTCCGTTGATGATTTCAAAGAAGGTTCTATTAAATCCTTAGAGATATGGTGATGTTTACTATGTAAGTTTTCTGCTGACACTACTTTAGCCTCAGCTGTTGCTTTTGGTGTAGCTTCCGTAATTTTTCCTATTTTCATTTCCGTCGTAAAATTAGACAGATGCGCTTCTACTGAGCTATCCGTTATAAAAACTTGATTTTCACTTGAAGTAGAGTATTCATTTGAATATTCGAATTTGTTGTTAATTTTACCTCTAACCTGCCTTGCCTTCTTCAATGTCGTTGGTTCCGTTGTTGTTAATGGTTCTATTTTTTTCTTAATTGCTTTCATTGTTGTTTGTAAAGTAGAGATCTTTGACGAGCTCTCTGATTCTTTGTCTTGCTTTGTATTTGTAGAGTTTACTGTCATAGATATTTTTTTTACAGCCGAAGTTTGGAGTTCACTGATTTCAGATTTCGTTTTTGTATTTGTTGTTCCGTCATCATCACTTTTAAAAATCTCATTAATATTCTTGTTTTGTTTATTGTTTAACATTTTCTCTTTAAGTTTTGAAACTATTTGAGAATTTTTCGGCTTAGTATTATTTTGGCTCTTCCATGAACTTTCTTTGAGCATAAGTGATTTGCTGACACTTATCTGTGAGTCTACATCTTCACTATCCCCTAAGTCTGCATCTCTTTTCACTGCGGCGATATGACCAGCTTTACTACTTTCTGTGAAACTTTCCATCTCTTTAGCGGTGCTCTGGTTAGCAACTTCCAACGGTTGCATGGTGCTCATCGAGTCTTCTAGTTGATTATCAGTATTGAAGCTTGAAACAATAATAGTTGAATTTTCTATGCTTTTAGAGTTAATTTTAGGGGCTTCGGTAGTCAATTCTGTATCGGTACTATCTTCAAAAGTGATGATAGAAAATTCTTTATCGTTTGGCTTTGCGAAAATATTTTTTAAGGAGTTGTGGACTTTTGTGGGGCCTGTAATATTTTCCGTTATAGTTTCCAAGTCATCACTAAAATTTTTAGATGAATTTTTAAACAAAGGTTTTTCTACGTTAATTTCATCCAGTTTATTCGGTTCAATATTTAATTGCTGATATGTTGTGATGGATTGATTATGTAATTCAAAATTGTGTTTCGGCACATTTCTTTTAGCTGAGCGAACAGTAGTATTTAGCATTAATCTTGTTGATTGGCTCGTCGCAATGGATTCTTCATGGAGAGCAGATACTGTGCTTGAAAATGTTGCTTCAAAAGAGTCTCCATTATCTTCATAATAACTGACATCGTTAGCATCGTGTAAATCATTCATTATACATTCTGTATCTTTACTTTTTGATTTTTCTGATGTGTTTAACGTTTTATTTCTGTCGCTCAACACTCCACTTTGTACGCATTTATCTGTTGTCGAAACTTCAGTGGTTTCAAAATCCGATTCATAGTCATCGTAGAAGCCAGGGTTCTCAAATTCATTGGAGATGTATTCACTATTGACCGTTTGTTCAAAGACATTGTTTTCGTTTGACTTAATTGGCTTGATCAATAAACTTGATCTTATACTTCTAATTTCATTGTGGTTTAAGGTGTTTGTAATAGGGTCAGGTGTTGTTTCTGAAATTATTTGATTTTGTGTCAAGTTTCGATATAATGTGTTAAAGAAAGTGTAATGAATGAGTGAGTATGTGTGGAATGTTGTAAGTAAGGAAGGGCTTAGTTCAGGTGTATCCGCACATTTTATACTCTTGCAACTTGCAAAGATCAAAGACCTTAAAATTCCTTCGGGTGCTGGAATAATTTTGTATAAAAAAATGTTCATAAAGAATTAAGCTAATCAAAGTTGTTAAACTACAGTTCTACATCTATCTTCGTTTAGTGATTGGTTATGGCATTTTGTACGATTTCTTTTAATGGCGTTTTGGGGGCGTGGCTGTGGTCCGCTTACGCTCATAGTATATGAACAAGTCCTATGCTTTTTGCCAACACGTTGCAAGAGTATAAAAATCATTTTAGGTCGTCGGTAACTTTGACTTTGCAAAGTCATAGGCAGTTGTCGACGATACTATATTTCTAGAACATAGTGGTAAATGGTTATGATTTATCGTGTTTTAGAGTATCTCAATATAGATATAAATTATAGAGCATTGCATTGAAAAGGAGGTCATACATAGTTGTTTGTCATTTAGAACAAGTCTTGTAATTAGCAAAATAGCTTTATCTACCGCAGGGCTATTGAGAATGATCTGGTATCTTATAAGTATGTTAATAAATGGGTTTAGTTGAAAGGTAATAATGTTATAAAGTTTCGTATTACTGTTGTATTCTTGGGTTTGTGGCTGATGATAACTAATAATTTAAGTGAGAAATTGTAAGTTTTCTTTGTTATTTTCATCGTTCATACATACCTGAAGTGGAGGTAGAAACAGTTGGCTTAATTTTAGTCACATCAATGGATTCTACAGTGCTTAATGGAGAAGAATCATCTAGTAACGATGAAGTTGTCACAGAAAAATTTGTAGTTGTGGTCGTATTTGGAGGCATTGCAGTTATTTCTTCTTTTAGACTAGAAGTCACCGGAGGTAGAATCAGGGGATCAGTGTGCATAGAGGTTTGTATAGTTCTGGAATGGATCGTTGGTAGTTCAGTTGTTGTGGAATCTGGTGAAAATAAAGTTGTTATGGGAAGGGAAGTGTGCGGTTGCGAAGCGGAAATGGGAACTGTCCCGGTTGTAATTATTTCGACCGAAGAGGGGTGAACAGTCGGTGAACTCATATGCAGTGTATTTATTAAAGAGGTACTAGTGTGAGATTTTGTTGGTAAAAAGCGATCTTCAGCTGTAGAACTTGAAAAAGTTGTTGACGACGACGGAATTATTGAACTGGGTACTAAAGGAGTTGTAGTTATTTCAGCAGTCGATTTTAACCTGGTATTTGTTGTACTCGTAGAGAAGTCTCTAGGTAACATAGATATAGTTGTGGAAAGTGGTGTAGAATGTTTCGTTCGTGATGAGTGAAGTATTGAGGAAGCTGTTGATGAAAACGCACTTGTGGAAGAACTGGTTTGTAGTTTTGTTGGAACGAATGGAACGAAATCTATTGGTGAGCTGGATTGATCTGAAATTATGTCAGGAGAAGAGCCCAAAATAGCTGGATTTATTGAAGGAGTTGTTGGGGTGACAGCACCTACAACCACTGAATTGGTGGTCGGAACAGCTTTAGGTGCAAAGGTTTTAGCAGAAGCAACTTCGGGTGATAAAATAGGACTTTGGGAAGTATCGCCAATTGTTATGGGTGGAGAAGTTGATGAGAGGATTATTGCGTTCGAATTTCGTGTTGGCGATGAATTGGTTTGTAAAACGGATTCTGTCGATGTTACGCCCAAGACAAAAGCTGGAAATGAGGTTGGTGTGTGTGTAATTATTTCGATAGAATTTTCAGAGCTTGTATCAACCATTTGTTTAGATGGTGAAGTTGTTAATGAGGCAGAAAATTTTGTGGTTTTTGACGTGGTAGCTTGTACAGAAGAATCTGACATCGTTCTTTCGTTTGAGCTAACGCTGGCGCTGATTGTGTCTAAAGAAAATAAATGTGAATTATAAATAACACTTTGAACCAGTAACATAACGTACCCTCTTTAGAGCAAGATAGGGAATATTCCGTTGGATAATCACTATCATCCAGTGAGTCCATAGAATAATGTGCAGGATATATTACGGGAAGGTGAGGCAGTGGTGGTGGCCTGGGAAATACCAATTCAGATAGTTGTATAGAATCGCAGGCAACTTCATGTTGCGGCCGACAAGTACCCTTTGCAGGATCGAAAAACTCTAGCTCTGGACATCTGAAAGAAATACGTAAATATATGTTAAATATGCAGCTATTTGTCCGTCCCTGATTGTTTTGCATACTTGAAGCGAGTTTGCAGATAGAGCGACCCTTCTTGCTTAACACATGTATAGTAGAGAGAACAATCCGTGGGCGTACGAAAAGTGCCGTTTTGCAGACATGGTGGAAATTTGTGCTCACAGTCCTGAGGTATATGCGAACTATGGAGTGAAACTTTTGTTGGATTGCAATGAGCGCCGCATATGCACTTTTCGTTGTGCGGCGAAAAAATGGTATTTCGTGGACATGAATGTATGTGTGCTTTAAGATCTGCATCACATCTGTAGTATATCGAGCAATCTGTTGAAATGGGAAAGCGGCCGGGTTTTACACACACTGGAGAGTAGTCAGGGGTGGGATACGGAATGCACTGCGCTTTGGTAGCATCGAACGACTTTTATAAATTAGATTAAAGGTATTTGTTGTTTAAACAAAAGCAAATGAAACTATTTCATGATTTCATGATTTACCTGCAGGTTTTGACACTTTCCGAATATCACACAATCGGGCTTACAAACGTAGTAGTATTGCCGTTGATTGGGATGTGGCTTAATGCCCACAAAGTTGCTGGAACAACGCTTGTGCTGTTGGAGATTCAAAGTGAATATAGTGATGTAATGGTATTTAATAATATTATTTTCTGGACACCTACATGGTCGACCAACACTGGTACGCCTCCGCCGGGAAATGACCGCAATATACCACGCTTTTTGTCAAAAAAAGTACCAACTGGCTCATGGGGCTGTAAAGATATATCATATAAGTTTAATATTAGGTCTTCAGTCTGCTCATTCCTACATATTTCACATAAAATTGTATTAATGAAATAATACTAAAAACTTTTGAATTAATCTTAATATGCCACAATATTTAATTCTCAAAAACTCACCCAATAAGCCTGGGAATTCGGAAGACCGTAATAAAATGGGTGCACTGCCAAATTACTTTGAAAATGATGTTCAAATTGTGGAGTTGGTCTATTATTTGCACTTGGCAAAGATCGGGAAAAAGCATATCCCAAACTTGTGAATATGATATATTCTTGGAGAAACCGCTTTATTGTATAATGACTTGGATACATTTTACTAAGTATTTTTGTGGCACAAGGAAACTTGGTTACAGCAATCAGTATTCAGTTAGTTCTATTGACGCAATTACTCGCATTTAATACACTTCACTTATTCAGAATGCAATTTGTACAAGCAATAATGTGTCCTTGTATTTAAAAATCACAGCTTTCATTTCAAATGCTGGTGGCCGAATATGTGCAATGTTTTAATATTCTTAAATCTGTATTTGCACAAATTGTTTTTTTTTCAATCACTACTCTTCTAAACTGAACACACTTCACAAAGCACTTCCGTTTCCACTTTCCGCGGTGAAGGCTTTCGAACGCCGTGCTTAACTTGTCTCGTTGCTTCGTTTATTCTGGTAGACTTAAGGTATTGTCCACATTCGCACGGGCGGCAGTTTATTGCTTATTATAATTAAACACCAGTTGCAGCCTCGCCTCATGCAATGCACCCGTTCGAATGTTCTATTTACATTTGGTGTGTAGCGTTTATAAAATGCATTTGAGCTCGGCAGCGACGGCGACGGCGACGGTGATGGCGCTTGCATAACGAGCTCGAAACGTGTATGCTGCGCTTTGTTGTTGTACTTGATAGCATGGTCTGCCCTGCTCGCAGCTTGAAAGTGCAGTAATGGGCGAGCAAATGAAACCACCAGTCGACCAGCGGTCGGTCGCAATGAAGTTTTGTTTTTGTCAAATGTTTTATGTTAAAGCACTTAAGCGATGATAAGCGCGTTTCTTCTTTCAACGTCAGCAAGAAGACGTCCCAACAGCTGCTTGGCGCTTCAAGTGCGCTCCCACAAAGCCAACGAAGATAAAAGTATGTGAGTCATGCTGCCTGACACTTGAGAAAGGTGAACCATGCAAATAAATGAACATAGTGGGCAACTCTTCTTACTTTCTTCCTTTTCCTGTTCTCTTGCGCACCTTACATGATCACCACTTTATGGCACTGGTGTAGGGTGTGCGGAAACCATTTTGTCAAAATTATCTGAATTACTATTGTACATAATAAATTTCAAATTATTTTATTCATGTCCAAATATGTATGTATGTATGTATGTATATGGATGCGCTATAATTTTAAATGCTACACTTGTGTTCAACGTAGCCATTGAGTTAATCTGTTTGCTTGCATAATATCCAAATACGAATAGCAGAAACATTTCAGCTAAAGTAATAAGTCATGTCGAGTTCGGTAATTAATTGTGGCTTATTGAAAGACCTAGAGAGACTAATCTCCAAGGAGAGATATTGCTATATTTATTAACATAGCTTGGTATCACGGTAGATCAATAACCAACAAATACATGTACACTTACACGCATGCTTTTGTTTGCACCAGATATCGAAATAATGAAGTTATATAGGAAACACTTCTCCAGCCTGCTGAACAGCAGTGGAAGTGCAACATCTGGAGATGGCTACCCCCTTTCCCCAATCGATGACGATCGAACAGATGTTCAATTGTCCCACTATAATGGGGTTCAAATAGCAATTACCCGCCTGAAGAACAACAAAGCGGCATGGGTCGATGCATTACCGGCCGAGCTATTCAAATACGGCAGCGAAGAACTAACAAGGTGCATGTATCAGCTTCTTCGCAAAGCATGCCTGACGATTGGAACGTAAGTGTGCTCTGCCCAATCCACAAAAAGGGTATATAATTATCGAGCGTAATGTGTGAAAGACTGAAGCCCACAAACTGGTTGAACCTTATAAGTGTGGCTTTAAACCTAAAAAAACTACTATCGACCAAATTTTTACCATGCGCCAAGTCTTGGATACGACCCGTGAAAGGAAGATGACAACACACAACCCTCTTCGTTGATTTTAAAGCCGCTTTCAACAGTACGGAAAGAAATTTCATCTTTGCCGCTATGTATGAACTTTGTATCTCCGCAAAGCTAATACAGCTGTGTAAGCTGACGTTGAGCAACAACAAAATCCGTCAGGATAGGGAAGGACTTCTCCGAGCCGGGTTTAAAACAAAGAGTCTTCCTATCGAGTGATTTTTTCAATCTATAGCTGAAAAAATAATACGAGCTGCAGAGATAAATAGGAAAGGTACAACATTCTATAAGAGTGTGCAGGCGTATCCCGATAACGTTGGTATAATTGGAATCAACAACCCCGCCGTTAGTTCTGCTTTTGACATTGACATACTTCAGCAAATCAAGAGAATTCAGCTGCACAAACATCCCAAATAACACAAGTCTACAAATAAAAAGCGAAAAAATGCAACTGTCTTGGCTATGCGTGCATCGTTATCTTTGAAGGTTCCTAAGTTTGAATTAGAAGGTAAAAAAAAACATCACGTACAGTTTTCCAGTTACATCAAAAAAAGTCTCTTTGAAGAAATATTTGAAAAATGCCCTGTTGACTAATATACTGATAAAATTTAAAAATAAAAAAAGTTTTTACTTTATGTAAGACGTTTATTATATCGTGTAATAATTACATATAACTATTGAACCTGTTTTGTAGATTTCCTTTTTGCAAATGGCGATTTTTTCTTGTATTCTCTATTACTTTCTCTCATTATTGCAGGATCCCAGCGGCCTTGATATCTCTGTTCCATTGTTAAAATATTTTGGTGGAACCTCTCTCCCTGTTCATCACTGACGGAACCCAAATTTTGTGGAAAAAAACTCAAATGTGAATGTAAAAAATGAATTTTTAGTGACATTCTGCAACCCATTCTTTGGTAGTTTTCCAGCAACTCGTCGATTAGTTCCTCATACGTGTTAGACTTTTTGTTTCCTAAAAAATCCGTGACAGTGCTTCTAAATGATATCCAGGCTTTACGTTAAACGGGGTTTAGTTTCTCTTCAAACTGCTTGTCCTTCAGAGTTTTTCGGATTTGGGGTCCAATGAAAATTCCTTCTTTTAGTTGGCGTCACTTAATTTCGGGAAAACTTCTTTGAGGTATTTGAAAGCTTCGCTATTTTTATCTAAAGCTTTAACAAAGTTTTTCATCAATCCGAGTTTTATGTGTAAAGGGGGCAGCAAAACCTTACGAGGGTCAACTAGAGGTATATTCTTGATGTTAACTTCACCCGGCATGAAATCACCTTTTTGCGGCCAATCTTTTATTTTGTAATGTTTTTCTGTTGCTCTACTGTCCCAAAGGCACAAAAAACAGCAGTATTTAGTAAATCCCCCTTGAAGCCCAAGAAGTAGTCCTATGACTTTAAGATCACCACATATCTGCCACTTGTATGTGTTGTAGTTTGTGCAATTCAAAATCAATGACATACTTTCATAAGTTTCCTTCATATCAACAGCGTGGGAAAGTGGAATTGATGATTTAGTGTTGCCATTATGTAGCAAAACAACGCACTAAATCATTAAGTTCAGGCTGCTCGATCAAATGTGTTTTTTTCTTTTCTTCTTCATCTTCGGAAATTTGATACACAGGAGACTCTTTGCTTCTTTTACGGGATATAATATTCTCTTCTATAGCATCATCAACAGCACAACGTCCAAGTTCTGTATCTAAGTCCTGTGGCAATGGTGAAATGGGAATTGGTAAATTTTCGCCATGAGGAACGGGTCGTTTAGCTGAAGATATGTCGGGATATTGAATTTTGTGCATATTTTTTTTTGAAAATCCACATACGTTTGTCATACAAAAATAGCAATCGGTAGCTTGGTTTGTCGGCTCACACCAGATCATAGGAATAGCAAAGGGCATTGATGATCTATTTCCATTAAGCCAGTGGCTTAAGTTTGACATACAAGTCTGGCAACAAATATGAGGAGTCCAATTCCGATCTTGATTCACTATAGGAAAACCAAAATACTTGAGATATGCTAATTCAGTCACTTTAGTTATTAATCTGGCATGAGATTAAGGTGTATACAAGCCACAAACATAACAAAATGAATCAGTCGATGTATTACAACCACGTTTTCGTACTTTAGACATTTTAATCAAAAAATCTCACTTTCCACGGCTATCGCAATAAATATACAACTACCTTCAAGTTTTAAATTGATAAACAAGAAAGAATACAGATAAGACATACGAAAAATGTCATAAACACTCTCGACTAACAAATAACTCAAAGTATTTATGGATTTGGCGCATTACTACTACGTAAAAAAAATAATTTTGAAATTCTTAAAAATCTTACGTGGTACGGAATTTTTAAATATGAATTGATTATTAGTACACCTAATTTAATATAAAAACACCAATAGCAATCAGTTGCATATTGCCTGTAGACTAGAGTAATATGAGTTATAATAATAATAATAATATATAATCAGTGCAGCTATGCACGACCGTTGCACCGAAAAACTATTTCCTGCTAATTGCGAAAACAAAAACAAAAATAATATTGGTTTCCGGAAACTTTTCTTAGTGAAAAGAATGCATATTAATTGAGAAGAAAGTCAGCGGTTCGTACATCTCTTGTTATTAAATATTTATAATGTTTTAATAAAAGGCCGTTGCAGAGCTGTTGGTGAATGTACTACCGGTTAGCGTGTGCAGCCAACATGCCCAATAAAAGTTGGCTGCACACATGTAAATAACGGCGCGTGCTAGTGGCGGCTAAATGTTTTCAGTGACCAAAAAGAAAATAAAATTAAATTTAATATTTTTTAAACAATTTACTTATTTATGACCAAACAAAATTCTCTAAAATTCACGTTTCAGCTATAAGCTAAGTATGCACATACATATATGTACTATAATATTCGCTGATTATCATATAGACCATTCGTATTCGAGATTTCGTGCACTTCCATATATATGGTATAAACATTATGGATGATGGATTGTGTGAACTATTTTTGCATAAGATAATTTTTGTACTCTTGCAACATGTTGCGACAGGGTATAATAAATGTCTTCATCGAACTCAAGTACAATCCCTTATATTGTATTTATATACCTGTAATAACGTTTTCGTATTTATTCTAGTATACATACATATATACATACATATGTATGTTTGTCAGTGTTTATTTATTCATGAAGATATATTTGTGCCCCCTTCAAAGCAATCACCAGTAACTGCCAGCGTTTTTATCCAATCCTCAAAGCACTTAAAAAGGTAATTTCGTGTGATCTTGTTTCGCTCCTCAATCGTAGCGTCACGTCGTCCTTTCATGGGTCTCTTCAGTTTTAAGAACAAAAACAAGTCACCGGGGGCCAGGTCTGGGGAAACGATGGCTGTGGCACCCCTAACGTTTTGTTTTTGGCCAAATATTCGTGCACAAGCAACGACCTGTGGTGTGAACAGAAGTATGGTAAAAACCCCAAAAAATGCACATCTTCTAGACCCTCTGACAACATTCTGTGCCACCGATAAACGCTGCGGACGTACAAACCAAACTTGCTAAGAGCAAATACAATAACTCGCTAAACAAATACGTCAGAAGTATTGACATTTTTCTTCCATTTTAGGCTATATAAATCAAGCACCAATGAAAATAAAAAAATCTTTGCACAAATAGTGCCTCAAGATGTCCCATGTCGAATCTAAAAATACGCGAAGTCGGATCTTTATTCACTTCAAATAATCCCCATAAACCTAATATAACAATATAAACCTCAGTGCGTTTTATACCTCGGCTTTGATCTAGGCAAACGACCACTTCCTTCCTGGTGTTCTCCAACATATTTTGTATAAAGTATTGATTTTTATGCTCAGTTTTATTATTTTTTATTGCAGATGTTACCTACACAAAACGCATAATTTTATTTTACATAGCTTCCTTAAAATTAAGCTTTCAAAAATACACTTACAACAAAGTCTATACCATCTATAGTTTGTTACGCGAACACGCACATGTTTTTGTAAATATGTGTAATAGTTTATGTAGCATAGCGGTACGGAAGTGGAATTTTCTTATGTTTGCAATATTATACTGTATTTTACTTAATCTGCTGCATCTACAATGACTTTTGATTTCTTCTTTGTGCATTATGCTTATGTATTTTGTATGTGCTATAAGGTGGTCCTACACTGCGTGACGATTCTCAGCTTCTCCCTCTGTGGTCAGGCTGCGCAAGGATCTGGAATACATAAAATCAATTAAATATTTGAAAATAGTGAGAATTGTCAAAATAACTTATCAATTACATATTTAGAAAATTGCAATTCGGTTTACTCCTGCAAATATGTATGTAGATGCATTAGAACAACCTCTCCCAATTGCGGTCTATTGGGGCCATTTCAACATTTTCAAAAATTTCGAAGATTATTGCATGGATGTATGAATGTATGTTTTTTGCTAGTGTAAGCAGGTCTTCAGCTCTTGTACATGTTATTAATAAAAACACTTATGTATGTACGGAGGTATTTAATATATCGTCTTACTTTTCTATTCTCACCCCTTCATACATTTTATTGTGTCGATCCTTTTAAAAGAGAAACAACACTCAAAATAACCCTAATATTATATTATATAACTATAGCCGAGCCATTGATCTTGTGCTCGTTAAATGAAGTTTTGTAAATTTTTTTCCAGACTCCTGTAATCCCTGTAATTTTCAGAGAAAAATCTGTTTTCAAATAAGTTAATTCTTTTTTTGGGTTTAAAGATTTTATTTTTCTTTAAAAATTATAACTTGCTAGTGGATCCGGCCGCGCGTTGTTGTGGTATACATTTTATACCATTATTCAATACAGTGAAAGTTTTATTTACGAAAACGTTTTTGTCGGTATAAGAATCCGAGGGATTGTACTTGAGGCTTAATTTTGGATATCTTGATGTAAGTAAATTTCATTGGAAAAATAACGAATTTAAGGCTGTTTTATCAATGTCTGGTTACTGGCCTTTCTATCCAGTTAATAGAGTTGTCCGCTTCATTGTGGGACCGGCCAATGAGCGTAGTTAATGGAGATGTCCGCTTAATAGAGCGTTCATTTAATGGCTAAATTTTGCTAAAATCGGTTCAGAAGTTTAGGAGTCTGTCGCGGACAACGTGACACGTATTTTTTATATATAAAGATTATTTGTATTCTGTGCATTTATCATCTTCTCGTTATGTGGTATCATACAGCATACTCGTACATACTTACATACATATGCTTATAAAGAGATGTATTTAAAATTTTGATATATCAAACCTAACGTTTGGTTCTCAATATTCGATAAGAGAATGGAATTGAGCTTTTGCACTACGCCCCTTTATTGAAATTACTATAATAGTAACAACAATAATGAATGGCAAACCGATAAGAAATTTAAATGTCACAACTATTTAAGACGAAATCTTCTTGATTGCCTTTGAAACGTGATCAGCGCTGGAAGTTCGGGCTTTTGATAAAATAATATTCATAGACGGTGCTGAAATAATTTTTGGTGAATACTTGTTGTAGAAAATCGGTGAAAATGTATTGGTTTCGCGTGTTAGCTCAAGTTATTTTACTTTTGTTTGTGTTCGACGCGAATGCTTCACAATTTGAAGGTGCATACAAATATAAATATATGGATTATGTGTTGAGAAGAGATTTTGAACTAATACGTGACAAGAAAAGCAAGAAAAAATATATATTTTTTTTTAGTTTTCAAGTTCTAATAGTTCTTGAAAGTAAACGAGTTTAATTTATAATCGAACCATAATTATGATTGTTTTGTTTTTAGTTAATACTCTGACTTTCAAGG
Source organism: Bactrocera dorsalis (assembly GCF_023373825.1). Classification (NCBI taxonomy): domain Eukaryota; kingdom Metazoa; phylum Arthropoda; class Insecta; order Diptera; family Tephritidae; genus Bactrocera; species Bactrocera dorsalis. The sequence goes on from NC_064305.1 coordinate 92,908,322, forward strand.
GCGTTTGTGAGCAGAAGGGTGGAGATTGGTGCAGCCTAAAATGCCAAATAGCAGGTGGGCGCGATGGTTATTGCAACAAAGCAAAAATCTGTAATTGTAGGCAAATGTAAGCGGAATGCTCCATGGAATTCGATATACTTATAAATGTTTGCGCATACCTTGGGCATATGTATGAAAACTATCTCTAAATAAAGACGGCATCTTTTTCTTATGAGTATTGTCTTTTTCGTTAATACGGGTTCTCAAGAATCAACTCACGATTTTGGGGAACAAAATTAAATATTCATAGTATGTTATTTTGTACTAAAACGCACGTATTATTTTCGGCATAAAGCGGAAGCTTCGAATTTTTGGGCGCAAAAATATGGCATGAATATTTTCACATTCTAAAATTATTTTACGAAAAGTTATTGCATATACATAGTATGTACTTAATTGCATGTGAGGATGTAGAATTTTTCTAATTAAAAAAAAGCTTAACTAAATACAAACGAATAATCGTTAAAATGATTAACCAGCTTATGAAATTTTTATTTTAAAATTGCTTTACTTTTGGATTTGGTACGTCAGTAAAGTAAGTAATCATTCTAAAGAGAGTGCATAGTCAATTAATATTTTCCATTCGGCGTTACCCGACCTTATCATTTCACGAAAATGTCTTGTTTTTATAAGTTATAATATCTAAATGTAATCTACATTAGTGCGGGTTGATTTATAGGGAGCCAAAACACGAAAAAATGGCGTATGCGTGAATTGATTCACGGATCATCGTGAACAACTTTGCCTACGAAACTAGGGTCTAAAACCTCATAAACATTTGTTTTTGAGTTTTTGGTATATCCGAATAATATTTAATACGTAGGCACATTTCCACAGACTATTGATCATTTGTTGGAATCGATCAGATCGCACTACTAAATTACGTATCTCCCACACAACTGATTATTCAGATTTTTTAAACTTGGCTTTAAAAATCGTTGGCTCGAAATCGGTTTTAGAGGCATAGTCTCTTAGACAAAGTTGTTCAGAATAATCCGTGGAACATTTCCGCAGTTAATTTAATGCAATTTAATAGAAAAAATCGACCCGCTTTAATGCATCTACATGTGTTTCGTGCATAACACCAACGACAAAAATAACACAAATAATTTAAGCTTACGCACCTTGAGCGTTCGAACAATGATGGATCGGTATATATTGGTTCACTGGGGTCCTCAAATTGATGATTTGTGCTTCCGTTATTACGCATTGGATTTATTACGGGCAGTTGACACATTCGAGCTAAATTCCTATTGAAAAATGACCTATGTATATGTATGTGTAATGTGTATTTTAAAAATGGAGCATACCCTGTGGCAAATGTTTTATGCAGACTGCCACCAAAGATTGACATATTCGCACGAAATGCATTAGCGGTGCGATTTGGCATTGCATTTCCGCTGCCACTACCCATTTGACCGATCTCACTGAATCGCTCGTGCGTGCGTATCGAGGACTGCCCCAGCGAATGTATGGGAGAGTGCCGATCGGCAATTCGATTCTTCGTCATCGTGCTCCAATAGCGTCTAATTCGAAATAAGCAAAAGAGTTTACGTAAAATGTACCCTTTCTGATTCACTAAGTTTTCAGTCAATTTGTACGTACCTATAAGCTAAGCCGGAGACCAAAGTGATGCTGAATAACAAAATCATAAGTAATATAATTGCTGTTATAAGGCCATGATACTCGGAGGGTGTCATGCACACGGTCTCAATCGGAGCAACCAGCTTCCGCGGGTAAGAGTCTTTTTCGATTTCCTCACGAGTCTCAAATACCTTCACCAATGGAAAGTAAGAAAAAATGCAATCAAAAATAAAAGCTTATCATTTATGTGTAAGTGTTCTCATATTGATACAATAATATTGACATTAGCAATAATGATAATAAATAAACATATATATAAATAAGTTCCCACAAGACTGCATTTTCAATGTCGCGAAAAAACAATTTAAATACTAACAAGTAAGGAAGGACTAAGTTCGGGTATAACCGAACATTTTATACTCTTGCAACTTGCAAAAATTTGGGTTCAAGAAATTCCTACAGGTAAAATGGGTGTTGGGGCATATTTTAAATGAATTATTATATTAGTGCAAAGTTTATCCCGTTATATCAATTGCTTCCTGATTTGTGTACTGAAAAGTGAAAGAATCAAAAGGAATATAAATTGTAGTATGTGAGAAATGTTTAGCTCGGAGGTGCTGTATGGTTGTATACGTTTTCGATTAATGGCGTTCTGTGGGCGTGGCAGTGGTCCGATTACGCGCATCTACAAACTCCTCCAAGTTGCATTAAGATAGCTTCATTTTTAACGTAAGCTACGGCTTGCATCGACGGACGGACAGAGAGACAGTCATCCGGATTTCAAGTCGTCTCGTCATCCTGATCACTTATATATACATATAGTACATAACCCTATATCTATCTCAATTAGTTTTAGATCATAAATACAACCGTTAGGTTTACAAAACTATTACAATCTGTAGTAACATGTTGCAAGAGCAAAAACCGTCTAAAATTCCCGTGAACACTGGACCGGAAAACTCAAAGTATATGTAATTATTTAGGACAGTAAAAGGCGTAAAGAGCTTCACTATTCGGGCAGTGCGCTTGGGTTTTTTGTCCTGTTCCCAAATAACTACGAACTAACAATACTTGATTCTAAGAACTTCGCAAAATGGTAATATCGCCAAACTGCTTTTCACTTTTGCATGCATTTTATTTTGCGACAAAATTGCAACTACACGAGACTATTTTACGCGGCATTCATGGCAAATTACCATTTTGCCACTTTACGACTATTAGATAAATGCCACATTAAATGATTACCCTTATTTTATAATACATTTATTCAAAACTGAAATTTTAATGCAACTCAGCGAAAGATAAGATCTCTTTGGCAATTTCTCGCATGCGCATATGACGACAACATTCATATTTGCCAAAACTTACCTCAATCATTTCACGCACTTGTTCTGGTTCCTCTAACTCCTGATTAGACTTGTCATCTTTTGTAATCGCTACAAACGACGCGATTTGGGTTAAAAATAACTATATAGTTTATCAATTGGTTTTTATATAAAAAGCTCCTTACTTTTGTTAAAGTCTCCAATCGTACCCAATACTTTGGTACTATTCACTTCAGAGAGTTCGTCAATTAAACGTTCAGATACAGGTTCGGTATTTGTTTCGATTTCTGCAGCATCGGTAATATTTAGTGAACGTCTGCGACGTCCGAAAGAAGGTTCCTGCCGACCAGCTGCACCTGGACAATAAGCAGGTTGGCAACCATCACGGCATGTGCGAACTGTAGCTTCAAATACCAGGAAATTTGACTCGGGTATTTTGAAGGCATTGAAACGCGCCTCCAATGTGTCCCCATCACGCAGTTTATCCAGTTCGGGAAACACATAAGGATCCACAGGGCAGCTGTAATTGGAGATAGCAAATACACATCTCTCAATATGATTATTGGCCACTCACCCAAATCTATCAATAAGTTGTATGCTTCTCCCCGAGTATGGATCACGTGCCACCACATTAGTGGCAAATATATCAGTTACGTGATTGTAACCATCTTGTGCCTCCAGTCGGAAAGTCAGTGGGTCTCCCACTGCTATCGTGGTTGTTGGGCGTCCTTGATAGAGAATCATTAGACGGACTTTAGAACTTAGAGTATTCTCCGCAGGAAGGTATTCAATGGGTATGGGACTGCCAGATCTGTCGGATTCAGAAAGACTTCATACAGAAACATATTATTGCCGAAGCAACAAAGTTTAACAAAAACGCAAGACATCTCGTTATCTTGGTTTCCATATCACTTCGTTGTGTTACATATAAAGCAAGTTATCGGGATTAGTGAGAGCTAATTAAAATTAATGTATATTGTGGCCATGACCATAGTGAAACCAAAGAGCTTTGTCTCACTTGTGTTCAGCCTTATGAATAGAGATTGGACAGTCGACTAGCTAAACAAATGTGCAGATTAACTAGTGAGTGTGCTATAAGATTACCGCGTGCGTCGTAAACTTGGTTCCAAACATATTTGAAAGAAGTATTCGGTACAAAATAAAATCTAATTCTATTGTGAGTATATGTAAAAGAAGAAGAAGATAATTTTGCATAAAAAATTAAATGACTAGCCATATGTCATTATATGACACGTATATATCATATCAGACAGAGCTTAACGAAATTGTCGATAATAATCATTCAATTAAGGAGCCATTTATATAAAATTGTCCCTCTGCAAATCCGAGATTTACTATATTATGTAGTACAACAATTCTTTTATTTTTTCCAAGTTGGGACGTGATGAAGGCTTATACCAACACAATATAACGAAGTATATGCAACGCTGTCCAGAGCAATTCCTTTCTGCATACTCTGAAGATTTATATTAACGAATTTTATTTCTTAGACAAATAGAGTAACCGCTTATGTTGGCAAACTACACACTACACAATTGTGAAACTTCATATACGCCTACAAGTATGCTATAGAATTCTACGGCTTCTACAACTGACCACTTCAGTTCGTCTGGCTTACCCTGCACCAATATAACCGGAAGTGACAACTGCTTCCCCTGGTCCACGGAAGACACAAGTTAGATTGTATCGTTTGTCACGACTGGTCTGCACATTATCAGAAAATTGCACAACAACAATGTTGGTCAGCGTATCGCCATACTGCAAATATAATTAAATTACTTGTTATATAAAGGCATTGTAAATTTAGTTAGTGAGATAAAGAGATTTAAACTTGGTATACTCTTTGGGTGCCGCAATCGGGATAGCCTTGTGGACCGCTGATGCGTAGCACATTTACAGTGCCACCGTTGCCGCGGAAGAAGCATCTATAAAATCGTGACATAAATAATTAAACAAACATTATACTGTCAAATAAACAATGTGAACATTGTACGTACCGGTCATAGTACCCGTATGTATAGATACGTCCAAGGAATCCTTCCGGAGTGCGTATAGTGAATTCCATTCCCTCTTCGTTGCAAGTCTGCGTCACTGAAATTCTCATATGTTTAACTTTACTCCCAGGTTTAAACACGTTATCCACTCACCATCCATACACTCGCCATCACTACGACCCAAACTACGCTCGTAGTAATCGTAATTAGCCGCATCGAAATTGCTTGGATCATGGACGTCCAGTTCACGTGAATCCCGATCACTTAGCTCACAATTGGGCAAATCGCGTTCATCGTAGTTTGTAGCGGCTGCATCCCTGTTGAAGAAAAAGAGTTAGATTTGTTATTTTTGGCTTATTTTAGCATACCTGTAATTGAAGCTACGACAAATAAATTCTCGAGATTCAATACACTCTCGTTCGCACTGTATTAGAGAAGGCACGACTAGTGAACGCCGCACATAGTGTCGGCGCATTTTGTGTCTTGCTGCGATTTGTTTGAAATTGTCAGTCTCTTCACAGCGCGTCACTGGGGGCCGTGATGAACCACCGCTGGACGCTACTGGTCCAATGCTTCCAGCTGCCCCATAGGGATGTAATGGTGGTGGCAAAGGTCGATTGTCGTCAAGTGGGGGCGGAGCACCCAGCCCATGTCCATAGGGACGATTGAAGGGACTTTCATAGTGAGGATAGCCGCCACCACCACCCAAAGGTCTTCTGCCGATAGGTCCCTCGTATTCCCGATCATAGCCACCATAACGGTCGCCATAGCGTTCCTCGTAATCTACATCAAAATAATGTGGTGGCGGAGGTGGACGATCATAACCTAAATAAATATAATCAAGTATTTATTATTTAACCTCCGATTTGAAGAAATTTGGAGTTAATAACACAAAAGCCTGTCTAGTTAGTTAGTGCATTTAATTATTTGCCATGGGCTCACCTGGTCTTACACCACTGCTGCTACCACTGCTACCATATCGATTGCCATATTTATATATATCGATGGGGTAGCGGTCAGTACCTACCGGAAATCGGTTTGGTGTAGAGGGGTATTTACTTATGGTTGTGGGTGGCACTAAAGGTGCTGGGGGATAACGCTTTGCTGAATCTGGTTCTGGTCTTCGAGCAGTGTGTATTAAATCATCTGGAGGATAACGGCCGTCTGGTCCAAATCGTTGCGGGGGTTGGCCACCCCGTCCATCGGTCAACAAAGGGTAGCGCGAGTCAATGGAGGAGGGACGAAAACGTTTATCAAGGAAGAAGTTGTCAGGGGCATCTCGTCCAGTGTAGCCATATGCAGGATCTCTTTCCGGTGGATAGCGTGAGGGATACCTACTAGCATAACGATCTTGTGGGTAACGGCTTGCAGTACCATAAGGACGATAGGGTAGATCATCATCTGGAGGATAAGGTCTAGTGTGAGGCAGATCACTGGGTAATCCGTTATCGTTGATTGATGGTATGGGATAACGGTCTAGAGGGCGGGGAGAATACGGACCCCGGCGTGGATAGCCTTCAATGGGGTAACGATCACGATCACTATCACGATCTCGTTCACGGTTACGCTCGCCATAACGACCTGGTGGATAACGATCGTTAAAACCTGGATAACGTTCACGTTCACGATCATTGATCGGGAAACCATCTCGATCCCCTACTGGATATCGATTTCGATCTCCAGGATAACGATCACGATCACCACCAGGATATCTATCACGATCATGCTCCCTAATAAGAAAATGATCACGATCACGGTCACGGTCACGGTCGAATGGAAGACGATCATTGGGATAACGATCACGTTCTCCTGGATAACGTTCTCGATCACCTGGATATAAATCTAATCCCACACCTGGATAACGATCACGATCACTTGGATATCGCTCTTGATCGCCAACAGGAAAGCGTCCCGGTGGAAAGCGTTCTTCATATGGATCGCGACTGTCAACAGATGATGGATAACGACCATCGTTAGCATACCGGTCACCACCGCCGCTCCCGCTACCTGGATAACGATCTAGGAAAGGAGTGTTAATAAAGTGTTAGTTGTTAGTTTGTTAGCGGTTATCGTTATGTAATCACACATACGAATTGCAATATCAAAGGAAGTTAGAAATAAAAATTTAGTAAATGTATTACAGTTAAACATTAACTAACATTTATAATTGCATGTCTTAAACCTACCATATTCATTAGGTGTTGGATAGCGATCGTAAGGGCGTCCGTAATCGTCAACACTACCGCCAATCGGTGTCCCTGAACCAGCGGTACCGCCACCGCCAGTGGGGTATCTACCACCACTACTGCCACCTGCTCCCGTGCCATAACGGTCGTCATCTTTACTGGGGGGCCGCCAATTAGAGCTTCCATGCTCACTTGGCCTGTGACTGCCACCATTGCTAACGCCACCGTGTCCTTCCGTGTCTCCACCGCCAACCACGTTCACTTGCATAAAAATAACACAATCAGAGAAATAGAAGAGTTTTGTGGCAACGGAATTGCTCTACTTACGCATTAGATTCTCGTAATAGTCGTAGTCTGCGTCGTAAATAATACGCATGCCGTCCTTTTGATTGTAACGACTCAAGCGGCAAGTGCGAAAGCGATCACTGTAAACCGCCGATCTACAACGAAAAGGCAAATAAGTGCACGCGTTAAAGATCATGAATTTAGCGTGGCAAGTTTATTTAATTAATTTGATTGAATCACCGTACTACTATTTATTGCCCGCTACTTGGAATGTTAACATTGTTAACGGACAACATAGAAAGAAACAACCGTAGTGACAGTTATACCTGCTTTCCACTTGTTGCACCAATTAGTTTACCATCAAAACCACAACTCTAAGAAAAAATTACAAGCCATGAGTGAATGCCTTGAATGCGATTTCTAAGCACAAATTAATTTCTATACGATATACAAGTATATATAAAAAAAGTCGATAACGTCGGCACAAGGAGTCCGTTATTGAAAATACAACATCTTTCTCAAAACGAACAACCGCACCGAGGTGGTTAAGATGTCTTAAGATATACACTTTATATTATTTATACGAGTATATACCAAGATTCTATTGTTGGTCACTTAGTATGGTTTCCAGGCTCACACAATATTGATTTGCTATAATTTTTTATTGAATTTACGAACTTACAATAAGTTGTTAAAATCATGGTTGCATGTATTGGCGGTGCCTTTGCGGATATTTGCTTTGAAATTCTAATAAAAATGCTTCAACAATTCTTTTTTCTACTTTATATTAGTAAGAGCACTAGTTTCTTGATATTGGTGATAATATTTACATTCCTTGACCCAATCGTATCGCAGCAGAAAGTATATATCGATTGTATCATCCACTTACCGACACTGGAAGCTAGTTTGACGCAAACACTCGTCGAGGCATTCACTCAAGGAGCGGCCAGTAATCTCGGAATGAAATTCTCCACCCAGACGTGAATTTCGGTAACGCTGAAAAGCCGTGTCGGGTCGGCGACCCGAAGAGAATAAATGCGACGTAACGGAATTATCGGGATAATCAGTGGCACGTTCTGCAATAAATTTATTAACAATGATCAATTAGGATAGTGAAATGTACTGAACAATCAAATGAAAAGCTGAAAAGGTTTTGTTTTAAAAATAATATTTATGGACAGACGAGGGTATGTTTGCTATGGTTGGGTAATTCTATAGCGTTAATTACTTTCTTAATACCCTCTTTGCCAACACAAACGTATCTTGCACTTACGGTTGTCTAAGCAGACCAGATCGTAAAAATGATGCGTTGGACTGGAACTGATACTGATGTCATCTTTCTGTGAAATAGAATCCTCTTCAGACAAAATGCACTGCTTCGTCTGATCATCAAACTCGACAGAACGACAAAAGTATCTGAAATTGCACAACATTTGCTATGCTAGTAATTATTTCATTACATTTGCACAAGGCACGGCAACTAAATTATTATGTAATTTCGTTGCTGTTTTCAAATGGCACTTCTTACTTCTCGGCTCGTAGACACATAGTCTGACATTCCTCCAAAGTCATGTTATTGAAAATATCCACTTCGAAGGGACCGCCTAGTCGTTTATTCTCCTCTTTAACGAACACGGCCAGACCGTCACAACGTCGCTCAGCTGCGAAAAATTGATATTTAATTGCTTGTACCAGGTGTACACTTCGGAATATACATGTGTATGTGTGTACGTAAGTAAGTTTTTGATAAGTGGCATTTGTTTTGATTTGAATGATTAGAAGATATACGCTTAGCCGGTTATTAAATGAACGTGTGTTAGTAAGTGCAAATAGAGCAAAATGAAAAGGACTATGAAACTGGATTTGCGTACCATTCAAGCAGGTGTTTTCCAAGTAGTCAGAGTTGGGGTCATCTTCTAGTAATTCTGGATGTGTGCGGCGTGTGAACCTGTTGATGGGGAGATAAATATTTAATTTGCAATAGTTATGTTCACCCAAGTACAATGTAGACAACTATCACTGAGTATTCTTAGATAAAAAATTGAAAGACTATGAGGTGTGCATCTTTATGCTGAACCAACCGATATACATAGATTCATATGTACCACTCACCTGCTTAACGTACAGGAACGCATTGTGGAGTCGAAATTGGCGGAGCGACAAACGAATGCGAATTCATTCAAACACTTATCCTCACAATCCGAACGATTCGCTGCCGTAAACTGTATGAATACAAACTTGAATGTGTTAACGATAAAAGTATTACAATAAATACAATGATCATAGCAACAACAATGATATATTAAATAAGTAACAGTTATAGTACGCTGATAGTCATCACACACACACCTCCTTGACATCCGAGATTGGTAATTTCAATTTCTTGCGCGGATGCCGCTCAAACACATACCGCCTACTGGGACATTCTCTTTCCGGGCGATTGGCTACAAGTTATGAAGCGATAAATGCATTGATTTAATTATATAGAATCTAATGATATTAGAATTGAGCATTCCGCTCTGTGCTGGCACTTACAGGTCAAGCAAATCTCATTGAAATGCACACTATTTGGTACCAGCATCAGACTGCCGATGCCCTCAGGGCCTGCTTGTTCGGATGTTAGGTAGCAAAGGGATTCTTCGTATTCGGAGGTGCCGCCGAAAGAGGTGATGCGACTGCCTGGTTGAAAGTCGAAGCTGGTGCAGGTGCGCACCAAGTTGTTGGTGCCGGTGCGATCGCGCAGACACAAATCTTGGCACTTTTCTAAGACTCGAAAGGGCGGCGCTGTGTCGCGCACCACATCATCGTCGTAACCCTGCAGTTGTTGGTTGGGCAGTCGTTCGTATAGGACGCGTCCCAAACCATTCTTACACGTTGTTTGTGCTACGGAGATTAGCAGACGCAACAAATTGGCAGTTTAATGCAATTGTGACATGAGTAAAAGGGAATTCTCACCGTAACTGGCTTGAAAGCCTATACTAAATACTACAGCTAAGTATATAAAATCAAATGTTCGCTTGGAGTTTGTCATTGTTTTAGTGAGCCTAATGAGTACTGACTTTATTTTTCGTCTTTCCAATGATTTGGTTGTATTTATTTATAAGACGGTTGGCGGTTCTGGTCGCATTCTTACAGATCGCATACTTATTAGTCTAAACTGAAATCATAGAAAAATATATAAATGTAAATGTAAGTTTTTAAGGACATACATTCATATTTGATAGTATTAATATTTACTCTAGTACTATGATACTTTGCTACGACGTCAAATAGCGTTTTGGTTAGATAATATGCTAAACGAATATCAGCGGCACACGAAACAATAATTAACAACTCGAAAAAATTATTCTCATTTTACGTTGTTGCCATCTCATCCAAAAAACATCAGCCCAAAATTGTTAATGTATACTTGTTTACTTTGAGATCTTTGGCTATTACTTATAGCAAGATCGTTATTTGGATTACTCATACTGGGAGATAATTTGCTAATATTCACACTCATATTTAAAGAACCTCGTTCAAAGTAGACTTTGACCACATAAATGGGAGGTAATACAAAGTGAATACAAAGGTCCAAAAAATTGTCGGTGCATTGTAGGAGGTCGATTCGGATTGGAAACATTTGTAACAGGATTTAATCTCTGTTAATCTTCTCTCTAACCAATGGAAAAGATCGCATCTACAGATAAATAGATTAGATATTTGTTCTAGATTGAAAACTTCCTATATCAAAAAAAATTTACTATTTTAAGAGAAAAATTGAAATCGCCGAGCAAATGCAATGACAATATGGTATTTGCAATCTAAATATACCGTACGATTGAACTAAGTAATGGCAAAAAATTCTGGGTAAATTTTAAACAATATTTTTACTATACACTTTAATAAAATTGGTACTTAATAGTAAAATAATTTCATAATTAAATTATTTTAATTCTTCAATTAAATTATGCATATACTACTAAATATTATTGTACCAGAAAATGATTTTGACCTAAATAAAGGGACATTATGACCATTTAGAATCAGACAAAATACAAAGCCACCAGCCAGCTGCAACTCTTACCCTTATTACATATGTACATTTGTATATTGATATATGTACAAAACCTGTTGAAACTATTGTGGGGCATTTAAACACGTACTTTTGTTGTTGCTTAACCGTCACTCGATGGAAGCTGCTTTTTGGTCATTGGGAGCACTATGCGTAACGAAATGACTATCAAAGTGATTACCATAAGCCAACAAATATGAGGTGCTTGCATTCGTGGGCAACTCATTCCCGAGCTTGAATTCGATTTTCCAGCGATCATCTTTTTATTGTGAACAGCATGGCCGGATGTTGGTTCCGGTTCGATGTATGTGTATGTGTATGTTGCGTACGGTTTTCTATGTATAATACATGAGTGTGTTAAAAGTGAAAAATGTCAATTGTCACTTTGACATTTATTGTTCACTTGTTCATTCGTTCTGGTTAGTTTATTTGCTTGTTTTGTTGTTATAACAAATATGCCACGCGGCATTGGCATTCGATTTGGATGGCTCGCCCACTTTTCCTACTACTTTCATATCTCTTGTGGTGTTGGAGAATGTGGAAATATTTCCGTGAAATCGAAGTCAACGCACTTTTGTAGCATTAAGCCTTATAGCCACAAAAATATTAAACGGGTGTTAAAAACACCGTTGAAATTGAAATCAGTGTAGCAAACGTTATAATTTGAATTTTGTGTGGATTTGTGATCAGTGGGAACATAAAACTAGATTAGAGTAGATATTGAGAAATGTAACTTAAAGACATTCATTTATTAATTATTATGCGCATTTATATTTAGATCAAAATATGGTCAGATTATCAAGTATAAAAGGAGCTTATTCCACTAATTAGTTGAGTAAGCAGTAAATCAAAAAAATATATCTTGAAAGTCTTATTGAACTTTTTTTATGTGCTTATACAAATTATAACAAGATGCGTTTAGACGTCTGCTAACATTTCAATGTAATGTATTTTAATATCCGACATTTTTGCACAATTTTGGACGCAACAAATTGGCGGTTTAATGCAATTGTGATATGAATAAAAGGGAATGCTTGCCGTGACTGGCTTGAAAGCCTATACTAAATACTACAGCTAGGTATATTAAATCATTTGCACAATTTTGGAAGAACACAATACTTCCATAACTATATACCAATTGGAAGTTGAAGTATATATTAGCGGCTTATCGATGCTTGGTTTCTGGATTATTCTTACCCTTAGATCAAGATAATATTAATCCAAAACCCCCAACGCTAGCTTTGCGCAGTCTCCGCTTTGCTTTTCGATTCTTAAAGTATACTATGATTATTTGAAGCATTTATTTGAACTTACTTTTATATATATAGTTTTCACCAAAAATCTTAAAAGAATCAAAGCTATCTTTGTTTAATTTTCCGATAAAATGTTTTTCGAAAAGTTGTTATGAGTATCTTAATTAACATAACATTCAACTTTTTTTTGTTAAATTCACAAATCGGTAAGCACTCGTATTTGCAACAAATTTCACTTTTCTTCTTTCTACTTTCTTCTTCGCCCTTTCCACTTTTAAAAATTTAAATAAATTTTCCTTTTTTTATTTTTTGCAGGACCTATGTGTCAACTGTACTCTTTCCCAATTAATGGGGCAATTGTCCGGAAAACTCGACCGATTGCTGGAAAATCTCGCGCTGTACTAAAAGTGTTGAGCGCACGTCAGAACTCAAGCCCCTGATACGGGTGGTTGGCGATTTTGGGTTGGGGCCAACAAAGCATTTGTCCATCAGCGAATAACACTAAACCAACAACACTTGCGCACAATGAATATTGGAGTTTAATGTTGCAATAACAACTAAAACAATGTAAAAAATAACGAAGCCACGCATTCAGTCCATACAGAAACAGAAAAAAATATTAATTAGATGCGCACACACAATAGTAACAATTCGAAAATGATACGAATACCGAAATCTATTGTGATGCAAATCTGCGCTGCTACCACCACTAACATGACTCTGCCGCACAAACGCACGATAATGGTCGCATGATTGTCGCGCTGCCGGGCGTTATTTGTGGGAGTTGTCGCCGACGCGGCAAGGTGCCATAACTATACCCCGAACACTAACACATAGATAATCATACAGGCCCGCACGCACACTTTTACATAGGCAAATATTGCCACACACTGCCGCCAAATTACGACCTTACACGTTCACGGACTGATCATTTCGATCCCTCCACCGATTTAGCCGTGTGCTCTGATGTCATCAGACTATTTATTCCATCAACAGAAGTTTTCGAAACTATACCACTTTACACTGAGGTCTCTGGCAAATGCGGTCTTTTTCTGAGAATATTGTTTGCGTTCTGTGTACAAAGTTGACGGTTATGCTTGGAGCCAGTCGCTGCAGTGGTTCGCCCTCGGCAACAGCATACGCAGCGCGGCGGCTGCGTCGTTGGTCATGTTTGAATGAACAACGCAAGCTTCAAGCTTTTTGCTTCAACATTTGTACTTGGCTTTGTTTTTGTTATTTAATGCGCCTTCATAAAGAACACTGAACGCGTGTCGGACACAGTTGTGATTGGCAGGCCCAAAACGCCACTCTGCGCTTACGATAAAGCATTGCGTGGCAAACAGTCAATATGTTAAAAAGCCAATATATTTGTATTGAAATTTTTGCGACCGCTTGAAAGGTCAACGAATCCGCCATTAATTGCTGCTGCTGTGGGCAGAGCATGAAATTTTAATTGTATTCACCAAATATAGCAGGTTGTAATTTTCATGAATAAACGGTATCGTGCAAAACATATGGCACTGGGTTGCTTGGTAAAACTTATTTCTAATTTTGTTTCAGCTCAAGTCCTTTAGTGTCAATTAAATCCTCACTAGTTTAGGCAGCATAAACGGTTCCATTACGATGCGGCGCATGTTTGAAACAAGTCTTGGGCAAATCTAATGCAACTAGCTGATGCTGGTGTGGTGGGCATGCCAATTAACAAATATAATGCTCATAGAAATTCATAATTTTTTAAGTTGATTTTCTTCGATCGCTTCTGACTATAAGAATACATTTTAAACACTCGTTTTTGCAATGACCCCATATATGGACAGCTCCCTTAGCCGGACAAAATCTCCGGTTATGAAGAATTTCACTGTATGTATACTACCATATACCCAGGAACAACAACATACCATATTGTAGATTTGATGTGAAGAACCATGATGGTCAACTGACCAGAACTATAACTATTGTTCCTATTTTACTATTTTAGAGCACACACAACTAAAACTGAAAATCCATGTAGAAATTGACAGATGGAAAGTATTGTAAAATTATATATATTTACATGCGTTTATATATACATATGTACATATGTATATTGTTGCTTTGGCGAATTGTACATGCATAATATATACGAGTATTTGCTTCTGAGGCTGCCGTTAACACCTTATGGTATTGGATGCCGACAGTTCGACGGACTACAAATGGCGATAAGCACACACCGCGCAGACCGGAAGCCACAGTCCGCTGCTTGGTTGTTGAAGTTCAGCGCGCCAACAACATTATCAATACGTCAACAGTCGCTCACACCTATGTTTTGTATGTTTGTGCAAATTATTCCATTACAATCGGAGGTCAACTGCCAGTTAGCAGTCATGTGCATAAATAAAGCCTTTGATATCTATAGAATTTTGGATTTTTTTCTAGCTTTTCAACAAGCCCAAACGCAAATAAATTTTCTGTTGATCATTGATCTAGAAAGTTTATTGTGGATCAGTAATCCAGGCAGAACGATATGTAAAGAAGGTAATAATTATTTGATAAAAGACATTTAAGAACGCTTTAATATACATTTTAACTAAATTGGGAATGTTGTTTCTACATTTTCAGTGATTAACATACAATTATGATCGAATTGAGAGCATGACCAATTACCATATACCAGCAATTTTATGAAAGTCACCCTCAACGGCATTTTTTCAAAAGTGAAAAGAACGTTTCTTTATTATGATGAAAGAAGTGACGACGGTACTAAAACTGAAATCCATTAAAAAGTGTTACTGTATTATAATGTATTATATAAATTGAATTCATGGTTCCTTACCATATAACAACGGAGTTTTAAGATTCGTTGCTCATAATAAAGTCGACCGAAAAGTGCTAGCGGATTTATCGAAAAAGAAGATGGAAATCTGACTCCGGTTCCTGACATTTCATTTCACTCTGATTGACAAGCAGAGGAAGTTTTCAAGTCGAAATTGGAGTGCCCTGTAACGCTATCGCTTAATCTATAAAGAATCCACAATAACATTTAACCTTTTCCCTTAAATTTGAGAAAATTTCTTAGTTTCCTTCCTGTCTGTGGGCTTTCCTTCTACGCAATATAATAAGCGGGAGTTCGTAAAGATGCTGCTTTCTTACAAACTAATATTTGTTTTATTGTTTCGTTGCTTTTTGCCCTAACTAATCAATGACTCATTCTTACATGGCTTGCAGCACGAAGCTTTTCATGTAGTAGCAAGTGTTGTTATTGCCAATCGTAAATATCGTAAATGTTGCAAGATCTTTGCATGCGTAGTGGCTTTTGTTGTTGCGCTCTCAGCCAATTATCATAGCTTCTCGTCGTTCACCTTCACCTTGTGGCATTACTTTTCTCGATGTTTGCTGGTTTTGCGACTGTGCGGTGTTTCCGTTATCACTTTTGCTACAATAGATCAATACACTAGTTCCCATATCGCTAAACTGATGAACAGAGATTGCTGATCCGCAGGCGTTTCAAGCGTTGGTATGAGTGCATCATCAATGTATGTCATCGTTTTCTTTTTTCGTTGTTTTCTGAGTGTACACTGTGCGAAATATATTTTATTTATACTGTAAATTTTTTCTTTAATTTCAACACGTTGTCTAAACACCATCATTTTGCTAGGCCAACCTATTTTATGTACATACACTAATAATAAAAGTACGAAATGAATATTAAATAAGCGATTATTCAAAATGAGCTTCTAGGTTCACGACGTTTCAAGAACATGCCCTGTAGTACCTGTGTATTTTTCCTATTTGTTAACATCAACCATATAAAGCACAGTAAAGAACATGCAACATACCAAAAAAAGAGAATGTTGTCTCGCGACTTCGATAAAATAGGCATACGTGCGTGCGCATACATTTTTGCATAAAACCGTTGAGTGTCGAAGTATTGAATAAGGAGTGCAGAAACGAAAGAAAGAACGAGAAAATAGTCGTGTATGCTGCAGTGGATATGCATAGAAGTAAATTGAAGGTGCCGCTTACGAAAGTGGCTGTGCGCGGTTGATTGGGCTCATGTATGGATGCACCATGCGAGAGTGCTTATGTATGTAAATTTGTGTATTATTAGTTTTAAGGTTGCCAACAATAACTGTTATCATACGGTGTTGGCAATCAAAAAAGCAGCTATTTGCCAAGCTCAGCGTCGAACGGACAGCGCTGGCCATCTCAGGCGCACAACAACAGTAATCATGTGGCAGCATCAGCAGCCGTGGCCGTACAGCAAAACCTGTGCCATTAGCAACATTTTACTGAACGGTTCATTCGAAATTTGTATATGCACATGGGGAAGTGGAAAGGGGAAAAATATGAACATTATCCAACATACATACATATATACCTGTAGATTCATCCATCTAAATATGTACATATACACATTGGATGAACGGGAATGCGTCTTTGCGTGTGCGCATAAGATATGCAAACCAACTGAATAGGTTGTTGTTGTAGATTTACTGGTATTTATTCTAATATCCTCGAATCCACTGAAATATTTATAAATGGATATGTACTTGATTTTTGCGTGACATATTAGATCATCGCCAAAGTTGATGTCTGAATTTGTGGAGATAACAAATAATGAACCAATAATGTGCTTTTATAAAAAGCAAACCAAGCGAATAGCATGTTACTTCACACAATGAACGAATACTTGTATTTATATGAATTTGTATAAATTCGCGTATTTCATAACATTCGGCCATTCGACAATGCGAAGGGCATTGAACTTTCGCCATTTTGCGATCAGTAATATTATGTATCGAGAAGTACGCTCTTGTCAAGAGCTATACATTATTTGTTCTAATCGTGTACATATGTAGATTACTTTAAAATTCCTGTACCAAAAAAGATAACGGAAGTATTGCTGTTAACAGAACCTCAACACTGTTTAAAAAACTTCGCTGCAGAATCACTCTTCATATGAGCGTATTTTTGAAAAGCTAAATAAATGCTAACTCTACAAAACTGGTAATTCTACTCACTTAGTGGATTGTGTCAGCCTCCAGTAACTTCGGTATTATTCAGAAGTCGACGATGAAAATCTAAATTTGCCGTGTCCCACAATCCGACATCAGCTGGCTCTTAAGCCAACATGGAGTACTTGTTTTTTAACTCTTTGCCACGTGCATCTGATTTTACCACAACCATACTCAGGGTATTATACGCTGTATGGCTATGTACATACATACATATGTACATATTCTGCGACTCGTAGTTCTTGGTGCTCCGCATATATTATTGCATTGCGTATTTGGCTAATTGTGGTGACTGTGAATGCAGGAAAACAGCGCCATACACCTTCAAATCTTGCCACATATTGTCGGTAATTTACAAGGCGTCTCAATTAGAGGCTTTGTGGGGCACGTTAGGCGGCCGTAGGCGCAATGTCCGCCCCGCGATCATCTTGCGGCCCGTACTTGCCGAACACAAGAGCGATTGCAATAAATCGCTTTGGACAGGCGAATAAGATCAGCGGTAGTGGTAATTTAGCCGCCAATGTCCAATGCGGAGTGTAAGCTGAGGTGTAGCGGCTTTCTGAAAACTTTGGCGCGTGCGCCTAACTTGCTTCTCCTGTACAGCTCCCATCAGCAAAGAAGATGATGGAGACCCGTAATAGTTGTTTGTGGCGGGTGTTGCTGATAAGCAAGCTAACTGGCTGCTGATTACGTTGGCGTTAGTCGGCTAAGCATACAATGTGAAGTATGAATATGTATTGCTAATGTTATCTTTATTTTCAATATTTTTACTGATCGTAAATTGCCTTTGGATGTGATCGGCGCTGACGTAACAGTAATTTTGATCGCATTTTTTAGTGTTGTTAATATTGATACTTTTCCTTTGGCAATAAAAACCTCAAACACCCGTTCACGCCACATTAAGGTAAACTATTAATTCATACACATAATTTTATTTGCCCAATTTCCACATCAAACTGGAACATCATTTGTAATTTTTATTATAATGTTGCAATGCAGTTGCAAACACATTGTTGTGATATTACCCATTGGTTTTAGCTCAGTTTGAATTTGGTACACTTTAGGCTCTAAGTATATTGCCAATATAAATACATATAAGGAATCATGAAGATTTAATGTTTTATGCTCGTTTAGGATTGCCTACAGAGGGGACACTTAAAGCCGAGCCGAGTGGTTTTTTCCCATTTAAACAACTCGGGAATTTACACTATAAGTACACCCTAAGCGTCATACTTGATTTCTTTCCTCTTTGAATTCATCAAAGGACGGTTTTACTACATATTCCACTTTTCAGAAAATGTATTCAGTGCTTTAACTGTTCTTCTTCCTGAAACTGATTCATAAAATAAAGTTACACCTCAATGAATTTGCCTGACTCAACTTCAATATTGTGATGGGTATTTCGCTGACCCATTGTATTTCAAATATTTCCCCATTTTCATAGCTTTTAAAGATTTTCCCTAACCGTCATTAAAGTTTTGCTGTGCCAAACAGAGCAATTACTTCCGAGTACAAAACAATCATACTTTTTTACTTTAACACTATTCAATTGCTGTTTTTTCAATTCGTCTAATACACGAGCACTTAAAATTCTTCTTCTTCATATTTATTATAGTCTATAATTCTGTAATAGTAGCCTTGCGAATATTTCCTTGAAAATAGATGCGTTTACTTTTTCTTTCGCTTAAATAGTGAAACGCAATAACCATGGAAGTAAATACACATACACCACATATGCATACATACATACATGTATGTATAACTAGGTCCATTTGTAACGATGTTTTGAGCGCTAGTCAGCGAAATAATAATAGTTACTATTGGCATGAAAAGAATACCAACAAATGGGAGGAGCTTTCAAAAGCTGAATCCTCTCCCTACATTTGTAAATTATATTTTTTACAGTTGTTATAAGTATATAATCATTCCTATCAAACATAAAAAATTTTAGGAAACGAGATGTGATGAAAGAGATTGGTGTAAAAGGCGTTTTACTCTCGATTATGTAGATATAGGACCTGCACCTATCTATAAAGATACATACATGCAGTTCCTGTTGCATATGTATATAAGTTCACTGACTAGTTCGGCTGCATAGTGGCCACATGCCATCCTCATTACGAATTCAGTGCTGAAACTGCAGGTGTACAATCACTAATTGACATGTTACGTTCGGCATGTGGCATGCGGCACGCGGCATGCAGCGAAATATTTATGCTAATTTATGGTCGTTACCTCGGTAAATTACGCATGGCAAATGTAAGCGAAATGATTCCATTAGAATGCGGTATAAAAGGCGAGTAAACAACCAGGATGAACCTGTTGGGTAGAGTACATACATATATGCGTATACGTGTGGTGACGGATATTCGCTCGTCTACCTAGCTGTAATATTTGGACCGATTAGCAAATCGCCACCGCCAACTGGCCACCGCAAAGTGTTTTATTAACTGCTGATAACAGCCGCAAGCGCATTCACGATGATCTCGCTCTCAAGCAAAGCAACCATCAGCAACACCATTGCCAGTCATAATTCTTATCTGACCAACCACAGCTATACTCATTTAAAACATACCGCAAGCAAGTTGCAGACCATTTTGGCGCCGTACCGCGTGTTGAAGGAGATGTTACGATGTGGTGAAGCGGTTCAGCCTCCCCATACTTGTTTGTTTTATTTTCGATCTTATATACGGTAAGAACTGGAAGTGGAAGAGCTTGCAGGCAATGGCAGCTGTCTAATTGTTTCTATTCCTTCGCATTATTTTTACAGTTTACTTGGACTTTGGCCGGCGAAGCGCGCTGCGGAGAACCAACTGTACTATTTCTATAATCTACTGATTATGGTGCTTTTTAGCTTCTTTATGGCAACAATCATTTGCGATCTATATGAGGCTAGCAGTGACTTTGTTTTGTTGGGAGAGGATTTGGTGGTGGTTTTGGGTGTAAGTATACTAGTTCAAGCTACGAATCGCTCTTCGTAAGCAAAACAAATTTTATAATGCATAATATACACAATAAATTCATATTACCGCTAAGATCATTTTAGATAGTGACATTATATACACCAGTGAACTTTTGGCAATGAAAACTTATCCAAAAGTATTGCAGACCTACGAGAAACGTGGCAACAATGGTTGTTTACAGATAGGGCGACTTTTGCAGTGTTTAAAGAGTCGGAAGTTTTTCCGTAGTATGGTCTAGGGTATTATTGTTTAGGTGAATACTGATACCAAAAGTACTAGAAGCTGGTAAGCCCGTGATTTACGCACGTAATTCGGATCATTATTCCATCTCAGGCATTATTATTTGATAAAACTTTCCACTGTCTATGAGACCAACTCGTTAATTTCTTTTATGTTTTCAGCTTTATTTGATATTTTTCAAAATGATACTCTTCCGCATGGGAAATGTTGACACCGATATTATAATTAATGAATTCGATGCCCTTCATATTAAACATGCTAGGGGTTTAAGTGGGGGTCCTCGAAACCGACGCATCCTTCAATGGCAAAGAAGCTTCTTTTTCGGTGAAATGTGTTTCTTCTCTGGTTTTTACATCCTCAGCCTATTGCTTTTTGCAGCTATGAGCCTACAACCGCTGCTCTCACAACAAACACTTCCCTTTCGATGTAAATTTCCTTTTGGATTAAATGATCCGGATGAACATCCAATAGCTTTTGTCTGCGTTTACTTTTTTCAATGTTTTTGTACACTATACATGTTGGTGGCCATTGTAGTGATGGATTCGCTAGGTGGCAACTCCTTTAATCAGACAACATTGAATTTACGCATCTTGTGCGAAAATATTCGACACTTGGGAATCGTCGCTGCTGGTGCTAGCAGCTCAACTTCCGAAGCAGTTGCGTGGAGGGAGTTACGAGAGGCGGTTGAATTCCATCAAAAAATTATTGGGTATGTTCGAATCATTAGTTCAAACTCTAGGTATTTGTTATATTTTCTGTTGCAGTTTAATGAACCGTATCAATCAGACGTTTTATTGGAACTATGTTTCCCAAATGGGCGCCAGCACTTTCATGATATGCCTCACGGCCTTTGAAGCTCTTTTGGCGCAGGATAAGCCAATGGTCGCCATGAAATTTCAGACATACATGTTCTCCGCCTTTATGCAGCTATTATACTGGTGCTGGATGGGTAATAGGACTTATTACGATGTAAGTTGGAATGAATTTATTACAGAGACTAAATGTTTATCTTAATATATGTATGGTTAGTCCATGGAAGTAGCTACTGCGGCCTATGAGATACGTGCATGGTATGAGCATTCACCTCTTCTGCAGCGACAATTAATGTTCATTATTAAACGTGCTCAGAAACCTTTGGAGTTCCGTGCAAAACCACTTTTCGGTTTCACATTTGCGTCATTTACTAGCGTAAGGAGTGCTCAAACGATGTTATTTCGTAATGCACAACTCTAATTTAAATGTATTTGAATATTTCCAGATCTTGAGCACATCATATTCTTACTTTGCTTTGCTGCGCACTATGAGTGATTAAAAAATATCTTCTGAACGCAATTGATAAAAAATAAACAAAATAATATATGAAGTTTTAACAAATGAAGAGTCTATATATATTTACTGATCCAATTAAGTACACATATTGCTAGTCAACATAAAAAGATTGGTATTGCAGGTGGCCGGAATTGGACTATTGCCAGCCGCACAAACAGCTCTCTTAAAATCGGCCATTATGAAAGCTGTCTTAACAAAATTAAATGAACGTAAAAGACTGGGCTTTACTCGTATGCCGAATATATTTCTTCATCATCAGTGGCCCACTACAACGTTGTAAATGCGCAGTTACTTACAAAATGAATAAAATTGATGGTAAAATATTAACAATTAATAAACACCACTTTATTGGTAGAAGCTGCAACAACGCAACTGTCAAATTTTCGCTTCAATGAACAGATATAGGAAGTCTACACTATTCCAGAAAAGTACACATACATTTGACATTTGGCTTTCCGCCTCCAATGGAGAGATATTCCTTCTTGCCGCTATTTTAATGAGTTGCATAAAGATTACTTTAACTGGTTCAATTCGATCGATAATGTTATGCACTTGAACGCACGAGCAGATGGTGCACTGTAAACCCGTTTAAGCTGTGCCGCAGGGATGTTATAATATGGAACATTGACGTCATACATGTTACGTGAGGCGTAACAACACACAGTTATGTGGCTGGCAGTGCCGCTATGATGTCCGCAAGCGATCACCGGCGCAACATTGACGGCGACAGGACACCGCAACTTGCAATACCGCACATTTAACTAGGTTGCAATTTCAGTATTCAGTTATTCAAATACTCGCTAGTATGCAACCAGAGTACATTTATTTATAAGCTAGAATGGTACATCCTACGGTTTTTGATCTCACCGTGGCGGTGGGCGCAATTTCAATTCAACAAACCGTTTAACCAACATACCAACCAATAGAATAATACAGGGTCTCCAAATAAGATGGGTATTTGATGGTGACTTTACGGGCTACGTCCGAATGATTGAATGAAGTGAGTTGTTGTTGGTTATTTTATCGACAGAATGGTCAGCAGTTAGGAACAAATGAAGTGTGTGAATAGAATGAGAATCCCTTCACGTGCCCAACTTCGGCAACTTTTTATATACCTTCAGCGACATATGTATATAATGCAGTTTATGTTAGAATGTTTATAATATTATTGCAAAAATCATATGAAAAGGGATTATTTGGATATAAGTCTGAGTAGGTTTCGATTATTTACTCCTGCGCTTGTACACTATCTTAACTGCCGATTTTGAAACACCCCATCGATAGATGTACAACGGCAATGGCAATTCACATTACCGGTGCGAACTGCTGACACATGTCCAGCTGAGCTCGCTGTCAGATAACTTTGAGTTTGAACGGAGCCAAGTCAACTGGCCGTTCAGAAGACTGTGGTCCAGAATCGACATTAGCGGCGACAAGCCAACCAATCAACAATTCACCATGCTTTTCGCACTCATGCAGCAGCAGCGAGCTTTTCTCGTGCTTGTTCCTATTTGGCTTAAAACATTTGTTTGGTTTGTGGTCAATTGTGGCCGGCTCAGCTTCATCCACACGCCGCTGATCCTCTGTTCTCTGCTCTCCTTCAGAAACGACGATGCCGTGGTTTTATTGAGAGCAATTGCTGCTACCACATTCTTGTTGTTTCTATTTTAGCCTTGTTTAGCGTCACCTTTGCGTAGCGAATAAGTGCGGAGTAGCTGCTAATCAGAAATGAACACACTTGAATAAATATGCCAGTGTGTTCAATTGCATCTATGCGATGCAGATTAAAAGCCAGCCTGTGTATTTGTTATTGGTTGTAATATACCCGAATGATATTGAAAAATGCACGCATAAATAAATTCTGCTGGTTTTGGCATGCCACAGTTGGTTTGTTATTGTTGCCTGAGGTTTGCGATTTGTGGCTTGTGGCAGTTTGGCGGTACCCATAAAGGCATTTATAATAAATTTACCTTGGCGGCGATTTCGATCCACATGCTTTGCCAACTGCTGCTGGGATCAGATGGTCGTAATTCAAATTAAACGAGTAGTTTGTGTATGAGTGTCATTTCAAGAGTAAATATGGGTTCGTGAGTTATTTTTGAACTTTCTATATATCTATATGATCAGTAAAACGGAAGGGTCTTATGAATTTCTCTTCTTTCTAGTGAGTGTTGTACAGTATCCGTTTATTGAAAACTCCGGCCACTACATACTTATGCCCTCTGCAATTCTTACGAGCCCTCCCCGCTGAGGTAGAAGTCCAATAGTTCATATCCATTCAATTTTAACTTGACCCCAATAATATTAAATTTATAGCCGCTAACATTTGAACTTAAATAACAAATATTTTTCAAAAAGAAAGGAAGACTTTGATGAAATCAACCAAAACATCTGTAATTATATACATATTTTGATCTGGTTAAAAAGATTCGAACAAATAGAAACGGCCACACAGTTATCCTCTCTATTGACTCCATTAAGAAACGAACATTTAGCTCAAAGCAAAGAGTATTATGCGGCAAATATAATCCATTGTCTGAAAAGAAATATACACACATACAAACAATATAAGAAAAGCCCACAAACTGGAACTGTCAAAGCCGGGACGAAAAGCGCCGTTGTGCCACAAATCGCTGATACAGTTGTAAAATACTTGTAATTACTTCGTATTTACAGCAACTCGGCGGATTGTTAAAGTGCAACAGCAATGATGTTATTGCAACATGTGCCACCGCCATTGTTTACACTTTTATTGATGACACATTAATATCAGGCAAAGAGGAACGCTCAAGCCAAGAAATAAGAGGAAAACGCTTAAAGCTGCTCCACCGGCGTGATTGCAATACATATGTATAAGTATAACGAATCAGTGTATTTTAATATACAAATGTGCATAGCTACATGTTGCAACGATATTCACATTGAAGCGTTAGCAGTGCTGGCGATTACTATTGCAAATTAAATTGTCTTTAGCTGGATTGTGTTCCGCATTGTATCTTGTATTGTTCGTTGCTTTCATAAATGATATTATTGATCTTTTTGTTGACATTATGCTACAATATATGTACATAAATGGTGATGAATAATGTAAGTAATAGCAACCACAATAACAAGAGTGAATGCTGTTGGATCAACGGAACATGTTGTCGCAATTGTGCTCATTTCTTAATGGTGAAAACAAGAAGAAAACTTCGAAGAAATAGAAAAGTCACAAACTATGCCAAATTCAACGAGCTGATACAATTTTTCATGAAAAGTTAAACAACTATTGATATGTGCTTGTATTATATTTATTTCATACTGAATATTAATCCACATATATGTAGATATGTAAGTACACATACATAAGTATGTATGTATGAATATGGTATAAAGTCAACCGGCGTATGGGAAGTAATGACCCGCCTTCACTCTTTTCTGGCACCAAGAGATATTTTTACCTGGAAAAGGGGTTGTTAAAGTTTCATTGTTATACATATCTTCCTTATTGAGCGATATTTTTAGTGAACAGTCAGCCATGGGCAACAAAGTTAATACATTGGATATCGAGGAGATAACTTATGATCGGTTTTCGACCATTTTTAGATGTGATGCCTTAAAGCACTATGTGTGTAAAGTTTCATTTTAATAACTTCATTGATGCAGGATTTATATAATGTAAAATCGAAGAACCATATTGAATGTAATGTGCGTTATATGGATGTAGACGTGGTTAGAATTTGCTTATAAACAAAGATCTCAAATTTGGTTGATCCGTTTCTGAAATTTAGGATTTCCCCTAAAGATCGGCGGGGCCACGCCCATTTCTTTAAACATTTTCTACTATTGCGATCGCCGTGCCAAAATACTGTTTTGTATTTTTATAGCTTTTCGCTTAATGGCATTTCGGGAGCGTGGCAATAGCCGATTACACCCATCTACAACATTAAGTGTTACGACCAACTGTCTGGTGAACAAAATTAATATTCTGTACTGCAATATGTCATCTCTCATCACTTTTTTCATTATAAAAGTAAGATGCCATAAATGAGGAAATGAGTAATGTGATCTCTAAATTTATTGATGAAAATCGATATCAAAATCCGTCCAACCGTATGTGCCCATAGAATAGTTTTGTTCAAACTGCTTTAATTCTGTTATAAATGAAGCAGGTTCACTTTATTACATATACTTATATTTGGAACAGATAGTTAATAGGGTAAAGAAAATTGTGTCAGGAACTGTAACAGCTAAGTCAATCAGGCATGGTAGAAACATTCCATTTAATGGTCTCGTACTACTGTGATAATATCATCATCATAAACTCTGTTATGTTTGTTGGAACGCCCCTCTACTTGATGAAAATGTTACGAAGTTATCTTAAAGACGGGAAGCTACTGTACAAGTGACGGCCCATAAAGTTAAGAAATAACCTCTGGAGCAGCGCCGGGATCAATACTTGGACCACATCTATGGAATGCCAGCTACGACGGAATTTTAAACGTTGAAATGCCTGACGATTGCTATCTCGTTGACTATGCAGACGACGTCGCCGCCGTCATAACCGCGCGTAATACCGACATGGCCAGGCGCCGACTGACACAAGTTATGATACGAACACATAAATGGTTGGACTCACACGGTCTCAGCCTAGCTGCTGAAAAACAGAACTGATGCTGCGACGAAAACCCTAAAAAACCTAGGAATAAGAATGGACAAGAAATTGACGTACTGGACTCAAATCCAACATGCTGCAAAAAAAAGTTAGCCAATATAACCATGGCACTATCAAGACTTATGGCAAACACCGGAGACCCACTTGCAAGTAGAAGGAAATTGCTTATGAACACAACACAGTCAGTGCTACTATACGGTAACGAAATATAGGCTGTTATATGAAATGTAGAACATAGACGGAAAGTGCTTGCTAAAGTGCAGAGGACAGCAGCCCTAAGAGTCGCCTCGGCGTACCGCACTATATCCGAACCCGCAGTGCTAGTGATAGGCGGCGTCATCCCAATAGATCTTCTCGCAAAGGAGAGAAGACAACTCTGGCTATGGAACAAAGACGGAATAGAAATACACATGTCCACAAGACATCATGCGAGGAAGCAAACTTTTGAACTCTGGCAAGATCGGTGGACAAGGGAAAGCAAAGGAGGATGGACCGCCAAACTGATTAAAGAAATAGAGAAGTGGCAGAGTAGAAAACACAGCGATGTAAATAACTACATAACATAGAAGCTGTCTGGTCACGGGTATTTCCGAAAATACCTGTACAACACCTCTCCTTCTTTGTATCTGGATTTTTCTCTTAACAACGGTTATTCGTCTTCCACATGCAATTTTATGCTTTTTTGTCTCGAACGTTGCATTTGGTAACAACGTTTATCAGAAAATTTAGTTATCTTATGGGTAAAGAGCTTTCATAAACATCCTAGAAGCTCTGAAACTATGGCGAACAATTTATTAATTCCAGACATTTGCATGTTCAGGAACGCCTCACCGACTTAAGTGGTGCAGCCCATGCGTAACTACCATGCGCCCACTCAATGCGGCATGTAGTTTGCGACATGTGGCAAGCTGATACTGTTTCGTATATAAAAGCGGTAAGTGCTCAGCAGTAGAAACAACAGGATCGCCACATGGAGAAGTGCCGCAATTTGCTGTTGAATCATTTGTTGAACAAATGCCTTGGCTGTAAGGGGCGGCGTGCTGCCTCTGGGAACATTTGTTTTGCCTTTAATTGCTCCCAGTGGCGTGCGGACACGATAATCGAATACTGTAGACATTGTGCGCCATAAAACTAAATAGCGGTACCAACAACAATACTAACTACAAACACCATTCAAGTATGCACTGCTATTGGGTTACTTTATGCGGCAATGCAAAATAGAGCTGGAATGGCATGCTGTCGCTGCTGCTGCTCTTATAATTGGTAGACTATTGGCAATAAAAATTGTAAGAAAACGCCAACATACTTACATAAAAGCAGGTAAGCAGGTAAGCAATCAAAGGAAAATAGAAAAATAAGCCAACAAAGTATGTGCCATCCAGAAAGTAACGTTTTAAACCTGATAGTACCGCTCCAGAAAAGAATGCCGCTCGTCGGCGGCGAATAGCAAGTAAGCATTCTTGATTTCAGTTGTTCGATTTGCTTGGCCACAAATGCTCCCTGGTTTTTGTTGTAATTTTTCCTTATTTTTCTTACGCGAAAAGACATTGTCGGCAACAACAAACAACATCTAGACCAGTGCCCAATAAACATTTCGTTTTGAGTCAAATTAAAGTTCATGTTAAGAACTAACTTTCATCTCAAATACCGAATCTCTTCTCAATAGTAGCTCAGCCCTTTTGCTCCAATTGTTATACCAATATTTAACTAACTTTCACTATATTAATAGTATAGTACATGTTATAGTGTAGTCATATACATATCTGATTTTTTATTTTGTTCTAAAATGCATGCATAAGAGTGTATCCACTCCTTTACCTTAACCTTGTTGCTTGTAGTGTGTAGATGACAATAACTGTTATGAACAAATGAGAAACACAACAAAACAGATTTCTCATCGCAAGGAGCAATAGTTTTTCGATGTTTGTTGGGTGTGAACTGCGGCCCGAAAAGTAGAAGTGGCAATGAACAGCCGCTGAATTGAATTCCGTCTAAATAAGAGCATGCAACTGGTCTCTACAGTTAGATGCGAACGTGCAACGGCAACGGCAACTAAGAATGTGCTTTGTGGCATGTCGGTATTAATGCGTACATTACTCGATGCAACAAAAATCGTCATCGCATAATATATATGTACATCCAGCGGTACTCATCTACAATTTACTTGAACATGTTATACGTGCATGTTATTGCAACATTTTGAGGTACAGTAGCAGTTTATGGTGATCGTAAACGAACTGAAATATTGAATAAAAGATAATATTCGTACACGAAAAACTGTTGAATTTGTGAAATTATCAAGGGCACAGTTAACGTTTGAAAGCAGGTGCAGGATAAATACAAATAGTTTTCACAACATACATACATACATATATCAACTTTCCATCTTGTGTTTGACACCCTAAAAAATTGTGAGTGTTTGGATAACTGTGGACTTATTGACTTTAGAAGTGTAGTTTTTGGCATAAAGCAATCAGCAATAAACCATCGGTCCATATATTGGGCACGCTCGATAGTTTGTTTCATACTAAATAATGAGCCATTCACTGCAGTGATTATTAACTCTGCAGCTTCGGTCTTTTTCAAAAGCAACAATTTGCAATTGAAAGCTATAATCTCAATTTCGCTTCTGTACTACCTGTACAGCAATTTGCTGTAGAAAATCTTTACGGAAAACTCGGCAAAGTTGCTAGATTAAAAAATCATTATACGTTGGTTGCTTTTATATTTCGGGATTTGGCAAATGTTGAAATGTTTAAAACTGCAATAGCGCTACTTCGAAGCACTTCTATGAGCCCGATGCTAAATAGAATGGGTATTTCAAGATGAGCCGAATCCAACAAAAGTTGTTCGCGCACGGAGCACTATCCAGCAAATGTATGCTTGTTTTTTTTTGGAAAAACTTGACATGTCGCAATAATACCACTAGAACGAGGCAGAACAATAAATTCCAAGTGACACACAACTAACCAGTCGTCTGTCAAAAAATCAGGAAAACCATCCGCCCTAGACTGCTCGCTCATCACTACGGCAATGCGAGCTTTCACATATCGACTGAAACAGTTGCTTTTTTTGTGCACTCAAGACATCAATTTGATGAGCCATCAACCGCATACTCCTGACCTGTTTTGAAGATACCTCAATCACAGTGGCAAAAGTGTTTCAATATTGGCTGTATAGATCTTAACGGAAAATGTTTTGAAAAACAATAAACCGATTTTCTATGATTATTATTTGATTTTGTTCCTTTCATACAAAAACTTCATTTTGATCGATCAGCTTGTAAGACCGAAATCCGACAAATGAGTAGCTTTTTACAGAGAAAAGAACCGGTGCATTTCTGAAAGATATCTCAAAAACTGGCTCAACTAAATCAACTCAGGTGCCACAATGATCATTTATATATCTAGGAACATATATACTTCATAAGATCTTCAACGTTTCCTTCTGGGTGTTACAAAGTGCTTGGAAAACCAAATATACCCTGTTCAGGAATAATAAAATATGGGTGCGCATGTACATAAGTGTAACCATAAACTTTAACGGCGTAATAAGGTGACAAAATTATCTGAAGACAAACTACCGCCGCAGAATACCCTCTGCCGTCATGGTCATTTACTTACTAATCGATGCGTTCGAAAATTTGTTGCATGTCACACCAGTGATACTTGCAGTCATCTGGTGGATGCAGCATCTGCGCTCAAAAGTAATTTCGTATGCAGTCCGATGTGGCGAAGACAGTTAATTGGAGTGAATATGTATTTTATGGGGCCTCCACTGCGTAATGGCTCATATGCATGTCTGAGCCTGTGCACTAAGGCACCAACGTGGGAATTAAGCATGCGCGCAGTTAGCCATAAAGTTGCAGATTTCAGGAACTCGTGCGGTGTTGCATCATATGAGTTGTGCTCTTGGCCGCAGTATCCAATAACCATTTACCATATTTGCAAATAACCAAAGTGTGTATAAAGTCCATTAAAGAGACGACCAATCAAAATCATGGCTCCAGTCGCAGCTTCAATGCGCAAAAAAGTCATACTATTGTTGCCAATATGCTCAAAAAGGTAAGACGTATGTATGTGTGTAAAGTGTATTTGATGTCTTAATTTGTGGCGTCTTTTGCTATCGTTACTAAAGGCAAAATGATGTACATGCTTTAAGTAAAAATGCTTAAATTATTTAACTATTAATTAGCATAGTCTTAAAATCGACGACGTAACATACACACATGTAATATAAGTTGCGTTTATTAATGATTGAATTGTTTATAGCGAAAGCTTATGTGTACAGGGTTTGTCCGGAAAGTAATAAGACTGATTTTCTTGCGACGGGACAAAACTTCGAAGCTTGCATTTTAAGACGACGGAGGAGAGAATGTCTTCCATGACGCCTTCAATGCTTGGAAATCGCGCTGGCAGCGCTGCATCTACGCAGAAGGAGCCTATTTTAAAAGTTTTTAAAGAATTGTTACGATTGGTTCATTTTTTTTTTTAAATCAACTCAGTTCTATTACTTTCCGCACAAACCATGTATGTAAAACACAAAACATAAATATTTTTAACTTTCCGTGGTTATGTCTTTGCCAATCGACTCGCTATAATGTATATGGTATAGTTATATTTATCGATATGAAACTGTAAAGTACTACGCTTAAATCTAAGCTCGTAGTATAGTTATTGCTATAATTTTTTTGTTGTACGCGAAGAGTCAAAGAAAAACCAATAACCAACATTTGACTTTTTGTTACTTTTGGTTTTATTAGCGCACTTGCCACTTTACTCTAAACATCAATTAATTAAGCCGCAACCATCGTTCTTGCCACTTGCATCAGTATATAGCACAAGTCAGCGTCGAGTTGCAGCAAAAAAAGCTCCAATGGATATTATTGTTTTTTGACTGCCACTTAATGGCTGCTAATAATTGTTATGGCGTCAAGCCATTGAACACTAATCACGACTTGGGAAAGTGAGCAGACGTGGCGCGGTGAGTGCTCAATGATGCATCAATAAAATATATTTGCACTGCGGAATAATATTCCTATGCATTTGAGCTATGGTAGCTGTGTTGGAATGACCGCATCCCCTTTTTCCACTGCTTCCGTTAAAATCGCAACTGCACAAAGGAATTGTGAAGAATATCTTGCAAGAGTGGTCAGTGCATAAGTGGCTGCACGCGCCGTTAATTTTATTGTTGTTGCGATTGGTTTGATAAAGTTGGTTAGAATAGGCGGCTAGGCAACGGTGACTACGTCATTACAGCGGTTGGCCTCGTGCAACAGTTATGTGACACCAAAGGCGTCGACGGCAACAATTCAATGGCACTTGCAACACTGTCATTTCCTCGCTATTGATACTATTATTGTGAGTAAGAGTATGTGTTTGTGTGGCAGAATTGGCAGAAGTGAATGAAGTTCAATATCTTGCAGCGCGCTCTTCCTTTTACAGTTTTATTTATCTCTAAACTGAATATTTGTAAACGAGTATGTGTGCGCTTTGAGTTATGATGTTGTTTCGCTATTTTTGCCCCGCTTCCATGCTACCAACTTGAACACAATTTATGGCGTCTTCTATAAGAGCCTGATTTGTAGCAAGTAAATAGCTGGAGGGTCTCTTCCTTCGCTGCGGTGTGACGCAACAATTTAATTGTATATGGTACAATATTTCATTCGGAACTTACGACTTAATCAAACTCATACCGACAAATTGTGGAGCGGCTTTAATGGGCCAATTGCGAACTCTATTGATTAGAGATTCTAGTAAAGTGTGACAAGTTACATCATAATTATTTCAAATGTAAACAAGTCACAAAACAAAGGTAGTGAAGTGGAGTGGAGAGTATCAACGAATGATTTAACTACCTCATATATGTATGTATGTATGTTAGAAGATTTAGTGTCACGGAAATGTGTAGAATATTCCCTAGAATTTCCAAAAATTACTTTCGTTATATTACAAGAGCTATGCTAAGCTTTTAAAATTACATAATGAGTTGAAGTAGTATTTGAAGTAATATTCAGTTTCCTCATACAAATGTCCAAACTTTTACTAAAAATTGGTTGTGTGTCACTTTCTGTCTCTACTGGCGATAGTTTTCATCTAGATAATTTTGTCAGTACTTACTAAATACATTACATTGCTTGAGGCAGGCGATAGGATGATGAGACAGATAGATGAACTCATCTTCACTTTGGCTAATTCGATGAATTTAGGGGGGCGCTATTTTTTAAGGTTGACGTACGCATACATAAATATATAGAATATATATATGTATATGTACAGGGTAGGCCATTTAAAGTTGACCCATTTGTTTCTAAAAAAAAAAGAACAAAAGAAAACAATGTTTTTTGTTCATTTCAAAAATAATTTATTTTGGTCCAAGGGGATTTGTTTCAGCTAATATTTAAAAATTAGATCGCGTAAATGGGCACCTTTAGCTTTGACAGCTAAATGCACTCTTTTTTCGACATTTTCCATGACTTTGGCCAATGTTTCGGATGATATGGCGGCTGTTTCACGTCGAATGTTGGCTTTCAGTTGAGCTAAGGTCTTTGGCTTATTAGCGTATACCTTGGATTTCAAATAACCCCACAAATAAAAGTCTGGTGGCGTCAAATCTGGTGATCTCGGTGGCCAGTCAACATCACCATTTTTCGATATCAATCGCCCGGGGAAAAATGGTCGCAATAAATTGATTGTTGGTCGAGCTGTATGGCATGTAGCCCCGTCCTGT
This sequence comes from Bactrocera dorsalis, assembly GCF_023373825.1. NCBI lineage: Eukaryota > Metazoa > Arthropoda > Insecta > Diptera > Tephritidae > Bactrocera > Bactrocera dorsalis. The sequence continues at coordinate 92,941,972 of NC_064305.1, forward strand.
TGAAACCAGAAGTTATCCATGTCATTTTCGCGAATAATGGGTATCACAAAATCCGTTATCATGGCTCGATAACGCTCACCATTGACTGTTGTCGTGGCTCCATCATCGTCTTCGAAAAAATACGGTCCGATGATCATATTCGCGCAAACACCGCACCAAACTGTTACTTTTTGGTCGTAAAGAGGCTGTTCTTCAATTAATTGAGGATTTTCGGGGGCATAAAATCGGCAATTTTGCTTGTTTACGCCTCCATTCAACGAGAAATGTGCCTCGTCTGACATGATGAGTTTTCGCCAAAAGTCAAGTTCGTTTTCAGCCATTTCGATGGCCCATTTGCCAAAATTAAGACGTCGCGGATAATCAGCTGGGTTTAGTTTTTGTGCCATTTGAATTTTATATGGAAACATCTTCAAATCTTTATGAATTATGCGTCGGAGAGTGGTGCGAGAGATGTCTAATTCCTGAGAGCGGCGATAACTCGATGTCGATGGAGTCTCCTCAATACTGGCTCGTACAGCTTCGATATTTTCATCAGAACGTCTTGTGCGTTGTCTGGATGCATGACTGGCATTACTGAGATTACCGGTGTTCACAAATTTTGCGTATAAAGACTTAATTGTGTTCTTAACTGGAGCACTTTTCACTTTATTTTTTTTGCGAAACGCACGTTGAGTTAACACAATTGAAAAGTTATTTTGAATATAAAGCTGAACAATTTCAGCGCGTTCTTTTGGAGTGTACTGTTCCATGGTATAAATTGTCTTCGAATGACGCTTCTAACGCGGTATGACATTAGCCGATTTGTCAGCGCTGTTAAAAGTTACAGCGTTGCCAGATGGGTCAACTTTAAATGGCCTACCCTGTATATATAGGACAAGTCGTCCGTATGGATGAAAACACTTCAGCTCTGAAAGTATTCGACGCAGTAACCGGCGGGGGAAGCAAAGAAAACGGAGACCTCCACTCTGTTGGAGAGGTCAGGTGGAGAAGGACCTTGGTATCTCGAATTGGCGCCAGCTTGCGAAAAGATGAAACGACTGGCTATAACCGCATAGCGATGTCTACGCCAGTAAAGAAGATAAATGTATATATATTTATGAATATGTACATATGTATGTGTGCATATGGCCTAAGCAAAAGCTATATATCCTTCCCATATGTTACATACCCATGCTCACACCCGTTAACAAACACACAATGTTCGGTGATAAGAAAGGCCTCGAAGAAATGGCAATAGCACACAGACATTTGTTTACTATTCTGGTAATCGAATGAGTTATTGCCGTGTGTCTGCCAGATTGTTGCATTATAAATCAAGGGGTATTTATGAATTTTACATGCACATTGATGGCGCAATGTGCACACTTCCACAGCAATTGAAGCAGTAGGAAATTTTTTTAGTAAAGCAGAAAAGATTAGCAACGGCAAAATCCAGTAATAATGTAATGTGCAACACCGCTCATCATATGCTGTATCTGCTGTGTCCGAGACATCATTAAAGCAAAAGGCAGAAATGAAAAATAATTGGGATGTGGTTACACCGATTTGTTTACTTTTACGCATTCATCAATTGTGCAATTTGAGCTATTTGATACGCCGCTGCCCCTCTGGCGCTCTACCTCATGCAGGAGTGCTGCTTTGCCCATGACCTACCGGTTTCACTAATATCGAAAAATTCGGCGTAGAAACTATTGTTGTGTCTGATACATTTTCAATGTTGTTCAATTTCGTAGACTCATTGACAGGGTCTACATGTGTCAAATGAATGCAAATACTAAAAACGCCAGACCCCAATATAACTAATATCAGGATTTTCGAACATCCGGCTGACTTTACTCCTTACGATTTAAGATGGTCTATAAGGTACCTTAACCCGGGGAATATTTTATTAGTATAATGTATGTTAAAGGTATGTGGTATTGACAAAAATAGATAAAATTGGATCTACACTATCCCCAACTCCCTTACCCTTATGTCATAATACATATAATATACTGATTTTCGTTTTTCTAACTAATCGAATATGTATGTCGGTTAGCGTTCTCTTATTGGCATAGACAGCGCTTACGCGGTTATAGCCGAGTTAACAACAGCGTGCTATTCGTTTCTTCCTTTCGCAATTAGGCGCTAGTTCGGCATACCAAGTGCAGCCAGGTACTTCTCCTGATCTCTCCTAAAAAGTGGAGGTCTTTCTCTTCCTCTGTTTCCCCGACGGTTACTCATATATCTCATCATTTCATCGAATGAGCTATTCGTCGTTGCTAATGCGCAAATACCATAGATCTGTAGAGTCTTTCTCTCGAAAACTCGTAATGTCGAGATCATCAGATGTTGTTATCGTCTTGGATGTCGAGAGAGGACTTTACTTTTCAATTGCGTTGGATTTCGAGGTTGATGGTGTTAATAATGGTTCCGAGATATACGACTTCAAAGTTATGACTGTCAATATTGACGAGGAAGCCAAGTCACGTATCACACGTATCACGTATTTATTTGATGACAGGAGATATTTCGTCTTGCTATCGTTCACTATCATACCCATAGGTCTGAATATGGGCTTTAACCTGTAATTCTGCATTTTTTATCCATTTTTAACATTACGTCACATGACTATATAAAAATCAAAATAATATTAAAAAAATAGTAAAATATGTTCCATTTCATGAATTTTATTAATGTATCTCACAGAGTAACCGATTTTTGTTTTTTTTTTTTTGGAAAAAGTCAGTCAGCGAGTGCGACTATATTCGTATGTGCTATGGTATGGCTTAACTCTAGTTTTGCAAAGTTTTGATCCAACTTCTTGGTTGGAAATTAAAATTGTGTTATATGAGAAGTAGGAGTAGTCACAATTCGATTTTAATTTCATATTTAAATAGCTTTGATGGCTATGCACATTCGGACCAGTGCGACAAGTAAGATATAACGGTAACTATTTAACAGCACTCTGTAAAATATTGTTTTAACTATGTATGTAATATTTCTTAAAACACATCTTCTGAAACTGACAATATGTTTGTAGAAAACACACAAATTACCATGAGGCTCTTCACTAAGACACAAGTTACATTGATCTGCAAAGAGCTTCGAAGAAAGCTTTCTTTGTCATGTAATGTTGACGTTGGCTTTGAACGGCGTTTTGGCGATGTTTCGATTCCATTTTGTACTCATATCGTGCGTAGCGCACCTTTCGTTGGTACACATGCGCTTAGTAGTACGAGTAGCTAGGTGCCGGCGATTAAAGCTGCAAATGCCGCTAGCAGCCGGTGGTATGCTGACATCGAAAAGCTATGATAGTCATGTACATACATATTTACGTCGGAATCGGTAGCGCGTTATACGAGTGCTGCTCTGTTAGCCTAGTCGTTATGTCCAAGCTTCGATCTTCCTCACTGTCTTCGCACACACATGAATATGTTTATACACATCTCGTTTAGCCACCGTCTTCGTACCTGTTGCTATTGCTGCAGTTGGTAAGCGAGTTTGTCTTCGTTCGTCTATGGGAAAATTGAAAATCTAAGCTCGTCGACTCCAATGTTTGTACATGTGTGTGAGTGTGGACCAATGAAGAAGTTTCAGTCGGTCGTTTTCTTGCAGAGGTTTCGTATTCATTCATTCAGAGTGGTGACGGCGACCTTGACGGACACGAAAGCGCGAAATTTGTGCCCAGTTCGGAATATCGATCAAGTAAAGTTTATTTTCAAAGACTGAAAAAGTGAGGGACTGAAAAATATTGAATAAGAAGTATTCAAAATTTGAACGAAGCAACCGTTATAGAAAACTGCCAATAATTAAATGGTTCGTCAAAGTGCTGGAATTATGTTAAAAATGAGAAAGTGATTGATCATCAAAGATATTCAGGAATAAAAATCAAAAAAAGTAAAGTAAAACGAAAGAAAAAGAAATAAAGTGAAACAAGATTAAATTAAGGAAAACTAAATCATAAAAAACTCTACTTTTTTGGAGTGGATGTAATGGTCATATTTAACTGAAATAATATCAAACATATGAACTACTAAATAAAGAATTCCTGCACGAATCAAAAACCTCGAATGCTTTAGACGATGAAAAATCCGGAAACATTAATTTATTGATTTATATTCAATATGCGAAATTATAGTAATCAAAAATTTAGATTAAAAAGGTTTAGACCAAAAGTTGAATCGTGGTATCATTACTATTCTGAAGTGTCCTTCTCTATCCGACTTTGATTATATTTGAAAAACAAACTCTTCTATTGGATGTAAAAATGGCGAAATGCAAAGAATATTATCCC